>NC_090255.1:44372788-44517788 GCF_037325665.1 Littorina saxatilis | reverse complement strand
CGACTTTCGTTTCCCTGCTGAGCAGTGTGTTCTTTCGTTAAGCTTAAGTCTAGTGACTTACTCCTTACAGGCTTGGTTGAGCTTGCGCCGCCTTTGTTCGTGTTATGTTAAAGCTTGTTCTCCGTTCTCGGAGTTGTAGTTTAAACATGGCGGTCTTTAGTGATAGCTCTGTCGGGCAGGGTACTTTGTTACCTGCTGAGCAGTTTGATCTGTTGTGTAAGCTTAGGTCTTATGACTTATCTTTTACAGATTATTTTGTCTTTACCTGTGCCGACCTTTGTGTGTTGGTATTCTGTTTTTTACTACATGTCTCCGTCTTGACGGAGTTCTAGTCGTCAACATGGCGGACTTGCGTTGTGACGTGCCGCCATTTGCATTATTTTTTCTGCCGGTTGTTGAACTTTTGGCTCCGTTTTCTGGAGTTTTTTGTTGCTTCAACCTAGTGTAGGCAGTGCCCGGTGTTACGGGTGCATGCCGCCATTTGCATTTTAGTATTTTGTAATTATTTTTGCGAAATTTTCGATCCTGTGAGAAAGGAGTCGTTGCGTGTTTCGTTTGATCCTCCTGCTAGCTTGCCCGTTTTGTCGCCGCAGGAGAAAGAGACCCAGGCGGTCTCGCGCGTTGAATTGTTTGCTCTTTTTTCTACTTTCAAGGATCAAATGAGGGAGATGCTGGCAACTGACAGGGGTGTGTCTTACTCCACCATTCCAGCTTTGCCTCCAGGGGTTGGCAACGCTTCCTCTTTGTCGAGGATTGTTCTTTCCGCTACGTTTACGTCGGCGGACGTTGCTGTTCCTCAGCTTTCGGCTTCGGCCGATCAGGTACGTGTTCATGGAAGTTCGGGGTGTTCGGCGCAAATGCGTGCTGCTCATCTCGACGGTTATTCCACCCTTGACGCTGGGGCCGGTACGTCCGGTCCCTCGTACTCGGGTTCAACTGCTTCGGCAAAGGGATTTCCGGCCACAGGATTTCTTCCGAGAGATCGTGGCACTTTCATTTTGTTACCATCGACTTCCGGTTCACAGCCTACGGGGGTTCCGGTCGTTGGTGGTAACGGCAATCCGTTTCCTGCCTACGCTTCCGCTGAGGCGGTTGCGGACGGTGGGGGACAGGTTGGGTCAGCTTCCGGGTAAAGCACAGGTGTGTTCCGGTCGCCTTCCCTTCCGGATTGCCAGCTACCGCTGGTTCCGGTCCGCCGGTTCCGGGGTAGACTTTTGGAAGTTTGGGGCACTCAGCACACGAGCGTGTTGTTTGTCTCGACGGTTATTCCACCCTTGACGCTGGGGCTGGTACGTCCGGTCCCTCGTACTCGGGTTCAACTGCTTCGGCAAAGGGATTTCCGGCCACAGGGTTTCTTTCGGGAGATCGTGGCACTTTCAAATCGTTACCATCGACTTCCGGTTCACAGCCTACGGGGGTTCCGGTCGTTGGTGGTAACGGCAATCCGTTTCCTGCCTACGCTTCCGCTCAGGCGGTTGCGTACGGTGGGGGACAGGATGGGTCAGCTTCCGGGCGGAGCACAGGTGTGTTTCCGGTCGCCTTCCCTTCCGAATTGCCAGCTACCTCTGGTTCCGGGCAATGGTAGCAGCTCGGCTTTGCCGGTCCTCCTTGGTGTGGTTACACAGGGTTCCGTTACGGCGAGTTCATCAGTTCCGTTGCGGGGCAATGATGGTTCCGGTCATGATCGGGCTTCATCAGACATCTTTGTTGATGATGTGGATGTTGTCGAGGATTGTGATGACTCTTCCGAGGCGGAACACAACTTTCGAGTTGAGAGGAGGTTCTTGCGCGCGCTGTATGCCGCCGCTGAGGTTACCTCTCGATACTTTGCAGAAGGGGTGACAACTTCGTAGCGGCACCACCTTTCGCATTTGGCGATTTCCAGGGTGACAATGAGACTAGCGTTCACTTCCGGTTTCGGGAGTCGCCCTCTGTAGCCTATGAGATGGCTAAGGTGTTGAGTTCCGGTGCTGTTAGCATCTTTCCTCTGTTCACTGCTCATGGGGATGTGTCGGAGTCTGTTCAGCCATGGCTGGCTTCTCCGAGCAATTGTTCTCGCACGTCGTCTTTCATGCTTCGTAACCAAAGCTGAACGGGAAGCCCAATCATTCTTTTGATCCTTTTGCACTTCCGAGTTCCCCCCTTCAGGTCACTCCTGCGTTGGGGGACAATCATTTACGGCTTCGGCCAATGATGGTTCTGGGAACAAGGACTCTTTGCCTAGTAGGCTTCCAATGTCAACCCTTTGGGTTTCAGGTTGTTGGTGGTTTTGGTATCCCGTCTCTCACTTCTGTTTTCGGAGTGAAGGACTGTACGCATTAGCATCAACCCACACTGTCAAGGTGTTGCGGGTGTTTTGTACTAGGGATTTTGCCTTTTTCTGGTTCGTTTTTGTTGACGTTCCAGGTAATCGTAGCACTTTGTTCTTGCCTGTCCGCAACTTCTGATGTCAACCCTTTGGGGTCCAGGTTGTTGGGAGCAGTGATGCCGTGTATCTTACTTCCTGTTCTGCTGCGGCTGTTTAGGATGGTAAGGTTTTGTACGTGATGGCATCTATGATTACTGTTTGCGTAGGTCCCCGCGTCTGACTTTTAGTCTCTCAGCGGATCAGACGCGTTCTGGGTTTTCGGCCATATTCAGGGTGTTTCTTGATTGGCGGCGAAATTTATTCCGGATTTTTCTTAAGGATGCTCCTTAGTTCACGACAGCTGTCGGTTTTTGAGCGTTCATCGTTTTTGTCCTCTCGAGGAGGTTGTTCGGACTTTCTTGTGACTTCCTCTGTTTTGACAAGAAGCGTCTGAAGTCAGTTTGGGGGCAACATGACGGCCGGTTTCGGCGACTTTGTCTTACCTACGGGTAGCGACGGTCCAGTTCATAGTCATAGTCATTCATTGGTGCTTTCTGCCACGACCCACGAAGTTATGAGTGCTTGTCTTTGCTAGACTTGGACTCTTAACGCAGGAAGTTTACTGCGTCATTCGCTCGGTCTTGATTGGGTAGTTGCTCAAGCAGGTCATGCACCAGCAGTAGCCTACTTTTGGCTAACCGTTTGGATCATGTTGGGTTCACAGCTTGGTTCATTAGAGGGTGAGTGTTCTGGTAGTTTGGGTACTTCAGGAACACGTTTGCTCGTTCTTGAGATTTTTCTCACCGATGAGGGCTTGATATCTTTTTCTCAGGTATCACTTGTTTTCGGTAGGAGATCGGTCACGAACTGACGTCATCGCCTAGGCCTGGCGGGCTTCACACCCTCCCAGGGTGTAACATAGCGACATTATGTTTTAACGGTCGCTACAGGGTTTGTCCTTTTCAGTTCTGTGTTGACAAACTTAGGCTCTGATCGTTCCGCGTTCGGCACTACAGCTAGCTCCCACTGTATGCTTGCTTCCTGTCTTGTCGATTAAATTTCATAGCTTATTGCTAGTGAGTATTGGTAGACTTTTGCCTCTTTCGATTAAAGTCGCTTTGGTTTTGATGAGCAATCTCGGTTTATCTCTTGATGAGAGGTTGCATTCTCGCCGACCTGCAAATTGTTGCCTTTGTTTTCGGCTTTAAGTCATTTGACTCTTTTGTGGGAGAGTCTAGCAAGGCCAGATGTTTTCCGACATTTGTCTTGCTCTATCCTTTGAACAAGGGGCAAGTTATTGTCTCTGGTTCATTGCGAACATTTAGCGTTTCCTCTTGGACTATGGTGCTGTGGTTTACTCAAGCCTTAATCTTTTAGTGCTTCACTCCGTGGAGGGTGTTTCACTTGTGGTCGTTTGGAACTTCTTGTTCTCTTCGAGGGGAGACGCAAAGGTTCGTTTTTTATTACTCGCTCGCCTCGGAGGACATATCTGTTTGTCTTCCGAACTTGCACGGCTCTCTTTTGAGTTAAGAGCTGTCTTTCTGGTCTAGCCGTTTGTAAGAGATTGTTCTCTCTTTTCGTCAGTCACGACCAAGACAGCGTATTTTAGGCCTTTTCACTTAGCCTAGGTCTCAACAGGCTTTACGTGAAAGGGGTTATTTATCTAGGTTGATTTTTTCTGGTGGTTTCTTTGCCATCATTAACTTTCTATGAGTGCAAATAAAAGGGGGGGGGGCAGTCAGCCCTTCCTCCAGCACCTGCATTAGTGCAAGTTCTAGGTTCTGGGCATAGGCTTTAGCATTCTCCAGTTCAGGAGGATGTTAAGACTTTCCACGAACTGTTGTTATCGTAGGAAGTCTATGTTTCGTTATTCTGGAGGAACGTCGTCAGGTCTTGACAAGACTTTTCTCTTTCTACGCCCTGCGTGGTAAGGGCCCTGCGTCCAAGCTTTTGTCTTTTGAAATTAATTCCAACTTGGGATTTCTTTTTGTTTTTAAGCTCTTTTTTAAGAGCCATAGATTTGGAGACATGCTAGCCTTTCTTTATAGGAAGGCTCTCAGACTCCTTTTTGTCAGTGTTCACTTCCCCTTAAGGGTGTAGCGTTTTACATACCTCTGGGTCTCGCTCAAGGTTTTGAGTATTTGACTACTTGTCTTGCATGGCTCCTTTTGGTTCTTGCGTTTCAACGGATAGAACCAAATTATTGCTAGGCAGCCCTGACTAGATGGGCTTTTACACTCATTAACAGGCTTATGAGTGCGGCAGTCAAATGGGGGGGAGCTTTCTTTCTTCCTCTGGGTTGTCTAGAATTCATGGGGCCTGAGCTTGGACCCTTTAGCCGGTGGTTCTGTTGCCAGACAATTCTCGTATGGCACCTCAGTGGTGTTTGGACGTCATGTTTAGACGTCTTTCTTTACTACTTTTGTGCGTGTTTTGGTACCCACTGCAATGGTAGTAGTTGCTTACCAATTATGGTTGAAGCAGGCTGGTTTCTTATCATGTTAAGTGAGATTCCCGCCACCTTATGTAGCAATCTGCTATTTATGTGAGTTGTAGTAAGAATATGTTATTTAATCGAAAATTTCTTAATAAATTTTCATTTAATTAATATACTTACCAACTCACATAGTTAATGCCCTCCCATCCTACCCCGCAATCGTTTTTTTGTTAATGGTTGAAGGTGGTGTTTCATTGGGAATGAGTTTGCCGGTGATATGTGCCGCGCATGCGCGGGCTACCGGTGAGGGGAGGTAACTACCAGGGCCTTGTTGTCAAGGTTTTGTTTTGATTTGGGGGTTACCTCCCCCTGTTTCCAGGGTTAGTACTTCAATGTCTTACGCATCAAACTGAAGTTAATGCTATTTATGTGAGTTGGTAAGTATATTAATTAAATGAAAATTTATTAAGAAATTTTCGATTATAATACAGTATGCCTGTTGTTTGTTGTTTAATTTGTTGCCCCACAGTCTATGTTACGTCTTCGTTCTGTTTTAGATTTTTACGCTTTTATGTGAGTTCTGTTTTATTGTCAGACTTTTTATGTGTAACTATGTGTCTATTACTTATCTTGCGTGTTTGGTTTTTTTCATCTTTTTAAAAACAATTTTTCTACATTATCTGATATAACTATAAGTGGTCATAGTCTATGAATTGTTTTTAATGCTTGTATGTTATTTCTTACGAGAAACCTTTTTATATGTAAAATGTTAAATTTTAATGTCTAATGTAAAGCGCCATGAGACTGCCATTTGGCGGTGAACAGCGCTATAAAACAATGTTTTATTATTATTATTATTATGTTTGTGCGTGTGCTTGCGTCATGTGTGCGTGCATGTTTGTGTTCATTAGTGTGTGTGTGTGTGTGTGGAACATCAACCTCACCTCTTTTCTCTTTGCTGATAAAGTGTGTGTGTGTGCGTGTGTGTGTGAGTGTGTGTGTGTGTGCTTGCGTCATGTGTGCATGCATGTTTGTGTTTATTAGTGTGTGTTTGTGTGTGTGCTTGGGATTGTTGCTTGTCATATTTTCTACTTGTCTAACTAATGTGTGGTCTGTGAGAAAGACTGACCTATGGAACTAATTGACAACAGTTTGATAAGTAAAACGAAAGGTAGTTCATAAACTGTTATCGTCATTGAGGATCTAGATGTTTTAGATCTCCACTGTTAATAGTGTTATGGGTGAGGTTTATGGGGGCGGTGTCCTGTGTTTAGAAGCGTTATTAGACGGGAGAGAGACGTGAGAGTGAATACTGTTTACTCATGACTGTGTGTGTCCACAGGGCCGTTCTTCATCGTGTGGGCCATGGTCAACTCTGTGGCCTGGGGTTACGGGGCGACTCAGGCCTTGCCCTGGACAACCGTCGTCCTGCTCATGGCACTCTGGGTCTTCAGTAAGTCTGTCTGACTGTCTGTCTGTCTGTCTGTCTGTCTGAGTCTGTCTCTCTGTCTGTCTGTCTGAGTCTGTCTGAGTCTGTCTCTCTGTCTGTCTGTCTGTCTGTCTGAGTCTGTCTCACTGTCTGTCTGTCTGAGTCAGTCTCTCTGTCTGTCTGTCTGTCTGTCTGTCTGTCTGTCTGTCTGTCTGAGTCTGTTTCTCTGTCTGTCTGAGTCTGTCTGTCTGAGTCTGTCTCTCTGTCTGTCTCTCTGTCTGTCTGTCTGAGTCTGTCTGAGTCTGTCTCTCTGTCTGTCTGTCTGTCTGTCTGTCTGAGTCTGTCTCTCTGTCTGTCTGAGTCTGTCTCTCTGTCTGTCTGTCTGAGTCTGTCTGTCTGAGTCTGTCTCTCTGTCTGTCTGAGTCTGTCTGCCTGTCTGTCTGTCTGTCTGTATCTCTGTCTGTCTGAGTCTGCCTGTCTGTCTGTCTGTCTGAGTCTGTCTCTCTGTCTGTCTGTCTGTCTGAGTCTGTGTCTCTTTCTGTCTGTCTCTCTCTCTGTCTGTCTGTCTGTCTGAGTCTGTCTCTCTGTCTGTCTATCTGTCGGTCTGTCTCTCTGTCTGTCTCTCTGTCTGTCTGTCTGAGTCTGTCTCTCTGTCTGTCTGTCTGTCTCTCTGTCTGTCTGTCTCTCTGTCTGTCTGAGTCTGTCTGTCTGTCTGTCTGTCAGTCTGAGTCTGTCTGTCTGAGTCAGTCTCTCTGTCTGTCTGTCTGTCTGTCTGTCTGTCTGTCTGTCTGTCTGAGTCTGTCTGTCTGCCTGTCTGTCTGTCTGTCTGTCTGTCACTCAGGCCTTGCCCGGGACCACTGTCGTACTGCTCATGGCACTCTGGGTCTTTAGTAAGTGTCTGTCTCTCTGTCTCTCTGTCTCTCTGTCTGTCTGTGTGTGTGTGGGGTGGGGGGGGGAGGGTTGTGTCAAGAGGGAGCGTGTGGTGTTGGTTAGAAAAAGAGAGAGTTTGTATACAGTGTGTTTCTGCCTTGTTCTGTCCATGTGGTTGATAGCCATGACTGTGCTCAGTCCTGTCCATGTGGTTGATAGCCATGACTGCTCAGTCCTGTCCATGTGGTTGATAGCCATGACTGCTCAGTCCTGTCCATGTGGTTGATAGCCATGACTGTGCTCAGTCCTGTATTCTGTGTCTCCCTTCTTCTCATTTACTATCTATCTTTTCATAAACTCTGGTTGTACATGTGGCTGCTCACATACTGGATGGGGTGTACGGGGTGTATGGGTTGTTAGAGGAGAGGTAGCACCTTTGTAAACCTGGCAGCAGCTCCCCCTTTTGGGATAGATGGGAACCTGGTCCTCACTCTTCTGGCTCCAAGAAAGCTGTTAGGGATACCAGTGGCCACACCCCGGTATACCGCTTCTGCTGGCGGACTAAACGAAGTGAGGGGCTGGCTGATGTGTTCTACTCATCGTTGGGTATACCGAGCTCAACAGGCTTGGCAGGCAGTCGATCTAGGGGAGAGACCCCCAATAAATGTCCATAGCCGAAAGGGAAGTGCAGGACCCACGCGGTGCCTAACTGCGGCACCACGTTTGAAACGCTTGATGACAGTGTGGAAGGAGCGAACGAGAAGAAGAAGAAACCATACTGTGTGCTCATTTGTGTTTTGCATTGGAAGCTAGCTTTTACAGAAAGGAAAGTGGTTAAATCAGATGTGCCAATCTGTAGACTTATTTGAACCATTGCAGTTGGCTACCCCCTGACTGTGATTGGAGGGATCTTCGGCAAGAACTGGGCCACAGGATTCGATGCTCCGTGTCGCACCAAGAACATCTCACGGGAAATCCCCTCCGTCCCCCTCTACCGCTCCTGTCTGGCCCACTGTGTGGTGGGGGGATTCCTGCCTTTTAGGTGAGTCTGTTTGTCTGTCTGTCTGTCTGGCCCACTGTGTGGTCGGGGGATTCCTGCCTTTTAGGTGAGTCTGTCTGTCTGTCTGTTGGTCTGTCTGTCTTCCCCTTATCTCTTAGATCAGGGTTAAAAAAAAAAACATAAAAAATCTAAATTTGGTGTTATTTTGTACTAAGCAAACTGTATTTTGACCATGTTCTATTGTGTCTGCTCTCAGCGCCATCTCTGTGGAGCTGTACTACATCTTCGCCACGCTGTGGGGCCGCGAGCAGTACACGCTCTTCGGCATTCTCTTCATCGTCTACGGCATCCTGCTCAGCGTCACCGCCTGCATCTCCGTGGCCTTGACCTACTTCCAGCTGTCGGCCGAGGACTACCGGTGGTGGTGGAGGTCCATCTTCAGTGCTGGGTGAGGAGGTCTTGTTCATTTCATTGATTTTATTATCCCAGTACTGGGTCGCTTCCTTCCAGTAGAAAGCTAGCAGTGGCGCCACCCAGGTGTGTGCGTGTTTAGGTGTAATCACAGGCGGAAGGTATCGTCTACTGGACTACTACTATCACGGAAAGACTACAAGGTACGTCACTCACCTTCGAGTCTTCTGTGTTCTTGGAGTCGCTTCCTGGGGAAAAATATTGTTCAAGACGGTTTGCCTCTTCCTACAGTCTATGTAAGGTCAAATATATACAGTTGAATGATTGTTTGAACTATTATGTGCCTTTAGTTTTCAACTTCCGTCCGCTGCAGGTTGTTTTTAACCATCATTTGGACGAATCTTCGTTTGCGAGCCGCTAATCCACTTGGGGACAAATCATGTATCCGCACCGAATATGCATACCAGCGCTCATTGGTAAAATAACAGGATATTCGATGATTATTTTCCCGTGGGTAGCTTCCCTTTGCTGCACAATATTTACATATGTTTTAGACCAATGAGCGCTTCCACTGCAATGGGACATGAAGAAGGGGAGTGAAGAAGGGAAGTGGTGTGAGTATTGACTTTTCTTGTGTTGCCAGGTCCACAGGGATGTTTGTCTTCCTGTACGCCATGTTCTACTACATGAAGCGGTCCAACATGTCCGGCACGCTGCAGACCATGGAATTCTTCGGCTACACGGCCTTGACCTGCTACGTCTTCTTCCTGATGCTGGGCACCGTGTCCTTCTTCGCCTCGCTCAAGTTCGTCAGGTACATCTACGTCAACCTCAAGATGGACTGAGGGCCGCTCCTCTCGCCGGCGTCTCCATCTCCGTCGCCATCTGGATCTTGCTGGAGCCTGTTTCGGCTATGGGTGACGGGTGGTGTGCGCATCGCTATTTAAAAAGACCTTCAGACATGGTCGTCATTTTCTTTTCTCTTCATCATTTATTGCGACTCTGCTGCTGCTGTTGGCTTCGTCATGATGTGGGTGGGGGTGAGCGACCAGCTGCTGGCGTCATTTTGCTGTAAAAAGAAATTCTAGAGGTAACAAACATATTTTTCACATGTCTGAAGTCTGAAAAAAGAGACAGATTTTGTGTATCCATATTTGTATGATTTTTGGGTGGACCTTTTTTTTCAAATATTCCTCAGGTTTTACAGGGGTGAGCCAAGCAGTAAAGATGGATAGTGAGGTATGTTTCAGTTGTGGATATTGTTGACAATGTTGTTGAAGATTAGGATTGGTGATATAGACAACACATCACACCTCTTTTTTACATTTAGTCAAGTTTTGACTAAATGTTTTAATATTGAGGGGGAATCGAGACGAGGGTCGTGGTGTATGTGTGTCTGTGTGTGTGTGTAGAGCGATTCAGACTAAACTACTGGACCGATCTTTATGAAATTTGACATGAGAGTTCCTGGGAATGATGTCCCCGGCCTTTTATTTTCATTTTTTCGATAAATATCTTTGATGACGTGATATCCGGCTTTTTGTGAAAGTTGAGGCGGCACTGTCACACCCTCATTTTTCAATCAAATTGATTGAAATTTTGGCAAAGCAATCTTCGACGAAGGCCAGACTTTGGTATTGCATTTCAGCTTGGTGGCTTAAAAACTAATGAATGAGTTTGGTCATTAAAAATCGGAAACTTGTAATTAAAATTATTTTTTTATTAAACGATCCAAAAACAATTTCATCTTATTCTTCGTCATTTTCTGATTCCAAAAACATATACATATATGTTATATTTGGATTACAAACAAGCTCTGAAAATTAAAAATATGAAAATTATGATTAAAATTAATTTTCCAAAATCGATTTAAAAACAATTTCATCTTATTCCTTGTCGGTCCCTGATTCCAAAAACATATAGATATGATATGTTTGGATTAAAAACAAACTCAGTAAGCTAAAAAGAATAGAGATACAGAAAAGCGTGTTATCCTGCTCAGCGCGACCACTACCGCACTATTCTGGCTTGTCGATTTTACTGCCTTTGCCACGAGCGGTGGACTGACGAAACTACGAGTATGCGGTCTTGGTGAAAAAAGCAGTGCGTTCAGTTTCATTCTGTGAGTTCGACAGCTTGACTAAATGTTGTTATTTCGCCTTACGCGACTTGTTCTTTTCTTCTGGTCTGTCACTTTATCCCTTACCAGTAAAACTAAAAAGTTTATTTGAACTATTCATGTTGGCTATGTGATAATAGCCATGATGAACACTTACATACTTTGTTGCCAGCAAATGTTTGCTGCTTGAAACACTTGTGTTAGTTTTTTTATACTTTTTTTCGACCCTTGTCTTTTGGTATGGTATTTGTTTGTGTGTATGCTACAGTCTAACGATGAAGGAAAGAATTACAGAAAGTTTTTAGATTTGTGTCTGTGTTTGTGGGAAAAACGGCAACAAAGTGACAATGCCAAACTGTGTAGGTGGCACAAAGCTACTGGATGTGTTTCTGATCTATAGATATGTTAGGGATGGTGAGATGATTTGTTGGGGATGGTGAGATGATATGTTAGAGATGGGGAGATGATATGTTAGGGATGGGGAGATATGCTAGGGATGGTGAGATATGTTAGGGATTGTGAGATATGTTGGGGATTGTGAGATATGTTGGGGATTGTGAGATATGTTAGGGATGGGGAGATGATATGTTAGGGATGGGGAGATATGCTAGGGATGGTGAGATATGTTAGGGATAGTGAGATGATATGTTGGGGATGGGGAGATATGTTGGGGATTGTGAGATGATATGTTAGGGATGGGGAGATGATATGTTGGGGATGGGGAGATATATTGGAGATGGGGAGATATGTTGGGGATGAGGAGATATGTTGGGGATGGTGAGATGTTATGTTGGGGATGGTGAGATATGTTAGGGATGGGGAGATGATATGTTGGGGATGGGGAGATGATATGTTGGGGATAGTGAGATGATATGTTAGGGATGGGGAGATATATGTTGGGGATTGAGATGATATGTTAGGGATGGGGAGATGATATGTTGGGGATGGGGAGATGATATGTTGGGGATGGTGAGATGATATGTTAGGGATGGGGAGATGATATGTTGGGGATGGTGAGATATGTTAGGGATGGGGAGATGATATGTTGGGGATGGTGAGATGATATGTTGGGGATGGTGAGATGATATGTTAGGGATGGTGAGATGATATGTTGGGGATGGTGAGATGATATGTTGGGGATGGGGAGAAGATATGTTGGGGATGGTGAGATGATATGTTGGGGATGGGGAGATATGTTGGGGATGGTGAGATGATATGTTGGGGATGGTGAGATGATACGTTGGGGATGGGGAGATATGTTGGGGATGGTGAGATGATATGTTGGGGATGGTGAGATGATATGTTGGGGATGGGGAGATATGTTGGGGATGGGGAGATGATATGTTGGGGATGGGGAGATGATATGTTGGGGATGGGGAGATGATATGTTGGGGATGGTGAGATGATATGTTGGGGATGGTGAGATGATATGTTAGGGATGGGGAGGCAGTGTTTTTGGTGGTGGATGTTTTGTTTGTTCAGTGCTTGTCTCAGCTGCTCTCTTTTAACAATTCACTTGATTGTTTTGATCTGTCATCTGTTATTAGCATTCAGCAAACTGGTTAATCAAGACGACAATATGATATGGAATCAATAGTATTTAGGCACACTTCGTGTCAGTGTGCAGTCTCTTCAATGGTGCTTTGGCGTGCGCTATAGTTGATTGTCATTGCTGCTGTTACAGCACATCACTTGTATCAAGCCTCAGTCGGATCTCTTCTTCACTTGTCCTGAACTTTGCTGATATTGGGTGTGAATGTATCGTCTATAGTTGTCATGTTACACTCTAGAAAGTTTCAGCTGTTTGAATACAGAATGTGTCAGCTGTTTGAATACAGAATGTGTCGAACCGTGGCCCTCTATTTTTCTCTCTTATTTATTTGAGGAACAAAAAGAGCCATGTTGATCTTGAAACTCCTTCTGCTTGTCAAACCATTGTGTGGAGACCTGCACCTTAGGTATACATAGTGACACGTTAGACTGGTACCAATTGTATGTCGGTGTAAACAAATTGTTCCTGGTTCCTATTTGTCAGAGATAGGAGCAACAGTATGCTTGCTTGTGAAGTCCTAACAGTGCCGCATCACTGTGGCAAAGTGAGAGTCTGGTGGCCTGTCAGTTTTGATGTGTGAAACGAGGGTTAAATCCCTGAGAGTTACTGCTGCAACATTGACTCTGACACAGCCTAATTACCTCTAGGATAGAACCAGGTCAGTTGATGTGAGGTTTCCTTGAGACCAAAGCTGTGTTGTTAAGCAGCATCAGCTCCACAACACTGATGTGAGGTTTCCTTGAGACCAAAGCTGTGTTGTTAAGCAGCATCAGCTCCACAACACTGATTAGAGTTAAAGGTACAAGCTGTGTTGTTAAGCAGCATCAGCTCCACAACACTGATTAGAGTTAAAGGTACAAGTGATAAGAAACAAATGAATGTTCTATGGATTTGTTTTCTCTATTTCTCTTCTTGTGGCAGATTTGAGGATTTCTCTTGTTCTTGTCTGTAGTTTACTGGGTGTAGAAAATTATCTATTGTGACTAAATGACCTAGAAAGTGACTGTGGTCAATTCTGTGTAAACACATTTCATTCTGTTTGTGTGTGTGTGTGTGAGTGTATGTGTGTGTGTGTGTGTGTGAGTGTGTGTGTGTGTGTGAGTGTAAGAATGTGTATATGTGAACTCGAGTGAACTTGTGAAGATGAGGTGAACGTGTGGAAGACTTGTAGTGAATAGACTGAGACTGAGAGTGCTTTAGATGCAATGGATAATATTGTGATCTTGAGCGAAACATTTCTTTTGTGCCCATGTCAGTTGTAAATGATTCATACATCAGTGGTGTACACACACATTATTAAACATGTTTTTTGTGCCCATGTCGATTGTAAATGATTCATACATCAGTGGGGTACATGTACACACACATTATTAAAAAGACAACAACTGTGAAAATGAGAGCAAAATTGCTTTTTTTGCCATGAGAGAAATGTTTGTAAACGTTGCTGTAAATTGGCGCTTGTAATGTAAATGCTTAAGTTACACACATGGATTATAGCCCTTTTTCCGCTAACGCTTTTGTTTCAATCTGTGGGGGTATAATGTGTGAAAGGATTTGACTGCAGGGCCAATAGGATAAGACGGACTGTTCTTCGTGTTTGTGATCAAAATTGCTTGTGTGTTCATGAACCTTGTTTACATTACATTTGTAACATGACATGGTTTTTCAAGGACACGTTATTAACGTGTTAGACATTTAAAACTGTGATAGTGCCTGTGTTATTACAAGTTAATTTGTAGAATCCAAGAAAAGTTAAAATGAAATTGATGCTTATTTTTTGTTGTTTTATTTGCACTGGGCCAAGGGACCTAGTTTAGCGTTGCTTTTGGTTATTTGTTTACCGTTGTTAAAATAAAACAAACAGTTTTTGGCGAAACTGATATATTGTATATGTTACAAGCCCCTGTCATAAAATCAAATGTAGAATGCATGTTACAAAAAGACAAAATAATATTTTTGACACAGCTGATATCACTTTTATGTTTTGTGTAAATTTCGTTCAGACTTTATTTTCAGGGTCCCAGTAAGGTCATATATTGTTCAGTAAAACCTGCATCTAGCAGACCCTTATTTCGGCGGACACCTTAGCATAACGGACAATTCAAGTGAGGACGGATGTATTTTACTCTCAAAAACACCTTAACCCTTTACCACCTGAGCACTTTTTTGACCCCTTCGTGACCTCACCTTCTGGGTGCCCTAGGGTGGCTCGGAAGTGCCTGGTCAGTACGCTGGATAGATTGAAATTGTCCGTGAAACAGTCTTTCAACTTTACAAATCCAAAAAATAGTTATGCGGTACATTGTTTAGCAGGAAACTTGAAAAACATAAAGGCCACCTGCCGGGCCACTTTGGGCGATTCAGGTGGAAAAGTGTTAAAAGAGCGAACACCTCAAAGGCGCGGACGCGGACACCCTTTTTTGGTCCCGATTGGGTTCGTTACTTGTCAACAACGGACAAACCCTTGAAGCAGACAGCTTTTAGCAGACGCTGGTCCGCCATCTTGGTTCTGCAAATAAAATCTCGCTGGCGATGTGAACGCGCGAGAAGCTTATTTTGTAAGCCAATGACAGCACTTGAAAGAAGTTGATTTTTGTATGGTGCACGCTCATTGGTCGATGCCGTGAACTCACAAACATTTCGGGTTTCTACTTTCTGTACTGTGATGCATCTTCGTCTCATCCTTCGTCTTCGTCTCATCATGCCAAAACGAAAAAAATTGACTTTAGAAGAGAGAGTCGATGTCATAAAGACCGTTCAAAAAGTTGCTGATGAGCTGAATTGAGGAAAAACTCAAATTTTCAACATACAAGCTGATCGAACACAAATTCTCAGTCAGTGGGACTCCGGTGCCAGATCGACGTTTTAATAATCACTGTGGCAAAAAAGAATCAGTGACTGTTGGGTGTTTTTTTTCTCAAAAAAAATGTTGGCGCATTCATATTCATAAAAAAGGACACCTTGCTACAAAGGACATTGGCAAGGCTCCCCAAGAGCGTCCTTTGCTCACAGGTTTTACTGTACTACGTTGCAAGCCCCTGGAGCAATTTTTTGATTAGTGCTTTTGTGAACAAGAAACAATTGACAAGTGGCTCTATCCCATCTCCCCCCTTTCCCGGTCGCGATATAACCTTCGTGGTTGAAAACGACGTTAAACACCAAATAAAGAATTTTCAGGGTGTTTGAAGTGTGATGCATTATTCACCGTATCTGTTGACAGCCAGGCTTTCTCCCATTCAAAATCACTGCATTACTTGTGAAGTGTACCAAATAGTTATTTACATTGAATATATATATGTATATTTTATAACGCCAAATTGTGTAGTGAGATTATAAAGAAATCATTCCTGAATACATAAAGCTGCAGCTTGGGGGGGGGGGGGGGGGGGGGGGGGGTCTGCAAGTTAACTTATCAGGAAGATGCCATATTTTCCCTCAAATGTTTCATATCCTAATTTGGTGATGTCCATTTTTAGTACATACATTTTGCTGCAGGTGTGATGTTAGGGAGACGTGTTGTTTGTGGAAGTGTTCACAGCACACAATATTTGCTGATGTTGTTTTAATGTTAGGGAGACAATGTGTTGTATGTTGTACAAGCGCTTGAAACGTGAGGGGAACGAAAGGTTGAATCTTTGCCTGTGTTTTATCTGACGGAGACTGGCGATGGTCTCTGTGCGGGGGTGTCAATATTCACAGTGTACACTGGTGTGTGTGTACAGTACGCGTTCTGTACAAACATTCGACTGTGGGTTATTTTGTCAATAAAATTGTGTAAAATGCATCGTGTTGCTTGTGTGGCTTGCCATTGAAACTCGTTTTTCTGCGTTTGTTTATAAAAGTCTGTTGCTCGCTGTGCAAATCAGCATGGGGGGCTGAAGGGAGACTGATACCTCGCCTAACAGCTCTGGCCTTTACCGGGACATGGGAGGGAGACTGATACCTCGCCTAACAGCTCTGGCCTTTACAGGGACATGGGAGGGAGACTGATACCTCGCCTAACAGCTCTGGCCTTTACAGGGACATGGGAGGGAGACTGATACCTCGCCTAACAGCTCTGGCCTTTACAGGGACATGGGAGGGAGACTGATACCTCGCCTAACAGCTCTGGCCTTTACAGGGACATGGGAGGGAGACTGATACCTCGCCTAACAGCTCTGGCCTTTTATGGGGACATGGGAGGGAGACTGATACCTCGCCTAACAGCTCTGGCCTTTTATGGGGACATGGGAGGGAGACTGATACCTCGCCTAACAGCTCTGGCCTTTTACAGGGACATGGGAGGGAGACTGATACCTCGCCGAACAGCTCTGACCTTTTATAGGGACATGGGAGGGAGACTGATACCTCGCCTAACAGCTCTGGCCTTTTATGGGGACATGGGAGGGAGACTGATACCTCGCCTAACAGCTCTGGCCTTTACAGGGACATGGGAGGGAGACTGATACCTCGCCTAACAGCTCTGGCCTTTTATGGGGACATGGGAGGGAGACTGATACCTCGCCTAACAGCTCTGGCCTTTACAGGGACATGGGAGGGAGACTGATACCTCGCCTAACAGCTCTGGCCTTTTACAGGGACATGGGAGGGAGACTGATACCTCGCCTAACAGCTCTGGCCTTTTATCGGGACATGGGAGGGAGACTGATACCTCGCCTAACAGCTCTGGCCTTTTATCGGGACATGGGAGGGAGACTGATACCTCGCCTAACAGCTCTGGCCTTTACAGGGACATGGGAGGGAGACTGATACCTCGCCTAACAGCTCTGGCCTTTTATCGGGACATGGGAGGGAGACTGATACCTCGCCTAACAGCTCTGGCCTTTTATCGGGACATGGGAGGGAGACTGATACCTCGCCTAACAGCTCTGGCCTTTTACAGGGACATGGGAGGGAGACTGATACCTCGCCTAACAGCTCTGGCCTTTTATGGGGACATGGGAGGGAGACTGATACCTCGCCTAACAGCTCTGGCCTTTTATGGGGACATGGGAGGGAGACTGATACCTCGCCTAACAGCTCTGGCCTTTTACAGGGACATGGGAGGGAGACTGATACCTCGCCTAACAGCTCTGACCTTTTATAGGGACATGGGAGGGAGACTGATACCTCGCCTAACAGCTCTGGCCTTTTATAGGGACATGGGAGGGAGACTGATACCTCGCCTAACAGCTCTGGCCTTTACAGGGACATGGGAGGGAGACTGATACCTCGCCTAACAGCTCTGGCCTTTTATGGGGACATGGGAGGGAGACTGATACCTCGCCTAACAGCTCTGGCCTTTACAGGGACATGGGAGGGAGACTGATACCTCGCCTAACAGCTCTGGCCTTTACAGGGACATGGGAGGGAGACTGATACCTCGCCTAACAGCTCTGGCCTTTTATAGGGACATGGGAGGGAGACTGATACCTCGCCTAACAGCTCTGGCCTTTTATGGGGACATGGGAGGGAGACTGATACCTCGCCTAACAGCTCTGGCCTTTACAGGGACATGGGAGGGAGACTGATACCTCGCCGAACAGCTCTGGCCTTTTATGGGGACATGGGAGGGAGACTGATACCTCGCCTAACAGCTCTGGCCTTTTATGGGGACATGGGAGGGAGACTGATACCTCGCCTAACAGCTCTGGCCTTTATAGGGACATGAGAAGGAGACTGATACCTCGCCTAACAGCTCTGGCCTTTTACAGGGACATGGGAGGGAGACTGATACCTCGCCTAACAGCTCTGGCCTTTTATGGGGACATGGGAGGGAGACTGATACCTCGCCTAACAGCTCTGGCCTTTTATGGGGACATGGGAGGGAGACTGATACCTCGCCTAACAGCTCTGGCCTTTATAGGGACATGAGAAGGAGACTGATACCTCGCCTAACAGCTCTGGCCTTTTACAGGGACATGGGAGGGAGACTGATACCTCGCCTAACAGCTCTGGCCTTTACAGGGACATGGGAGGGAGACTAATACCTCGCCTAACAGCTCTGGCCTTTATAGGGACATGGAAGGAGACTGATACCTCGCCTAACAGCTCTGGCCTTTTACAGGGACATGGGAGGGAGACTGATACCTCGCCTAACAGCTCTGGCCTTTACAGGGACATGGGAGGGAGACTGATACCTCGCCTAACAGCTCTGGCCTTTTATAGGGACATGGGAGGGAGACTGATACCTCGCCTAACAGCTCTGGCCTTTACAGGAACATGGGAGGGAGACTGATACCTCGCCTAACAGCTCTGGCCTTTTACAGGGACATGGGAGGGAGACTGATACCTCGCCTAACAGCTCTGGCCTTTTATCGGGACATGGGAGGGAGACTGATACCTCGCCTAACAGCTCTGGCCTTTTACAGGGACATGGGAGGGAGACTGATACCTCGCCTAACAGCTCTGGCCTTTTATAGGGACATGGGAGGGAGACTGATACCTCGCCTAACAGCTCTGGCCTTTTACAGGGACATGGGAGGGAGACTGATACCTCGCCTAACAGCTCTGGCCTTTACAGGGACATGGGAGGGAGACTGATACCTCGCCTAACAGCTCTGGCCTTTTATAGGGACATGGGAGGGAGACTGATACCTCGCCTAACAGCTCTGGCCTTTACAGGGACATGGGAGGGAGACTGATACCTCGCCTAACAGCTCTGGCCTTTTACAGGGACATGGGAGGGAGACTGATACCTCGCCTAACAGCTCTGGCCTTTTACAGGGACATGGGAGGGAGACTGATACCTCGCCTAACAGCTCTGGCCTTTACAGGGACATGGGAGGGAGACTGATACCTCGCCTAACAGCTCTGGCCTTTATAGGGACATGGGAGGGAGACTGATACCTCGCCTAACAGCTCTGGCCTTTACAGGGACATGGGAAGGAGACTGATACCTCGCCTAACAGCTCTGGCCTTTACAGGAACATGGGAGGGAGACTGATACCTCGCCTAACAGCTCTGGCCTTTTACAGGGACATGGGAGGGAGACTGATACCTCGCCTAACAGCTTTGGCCTTTACAGGGACATGGGAGGGAGACTGATACCTCGCCTAACAGCTCTGGTCTTTACAGGGACATGGGAGGGAGACTGATACCTCGCCTAACAGCTCTGGCCTTTTATAGGGACATGGGAGGGAGACTGATACCTCGCCTAACAGCTCTGGCCTTTACAGGGACATGGGAGGGAGACTGATACCTCGCCTAACAGCTCTGGCCTTTTATAGGGACATGGGAGGGAGACTGATACCTCGCCTAACAGCTCTGGCCTTTTATAGGGACATGGGAGGGAGACTGATACCTCGCCTAACAGCTCTGGCCTTTTATAGGGACATGGGAGGGAGACTGATACCTCGCCTAACAGCTCTGGCCTTTACAGGGACATGGGAGGGAGACTGATACCTCGCCTAACAGCTCTGGCCTTTTATAGGGACATGGGAGGGAGACTGATACCTCGCCTAACAGCTCTGGCCTTTTATAGGGACATGGGAGGGAGACTGATACCTCGCCTAACAGCTCTGGCCTTTACAGGGACATGGGAGGGAGACTGATACCTCGCCTAACAGCTCTGGCCTTTATAGGGACATGGGAGGGAGACTGATACCTCGCCTAACAGCTCTGGCCTTTAGAGGGACATGGGAGGGAGACTGATACCTCGCCTAACAGCTCTGGCCTTTACAGGGACATGGGAGGGAGACTGATACCTCGCCTAACAGCTCTGGCCTTTACAGGGACATGGGAGGGAGACTGATACCTGGCCTAACAGCTCTGGCCTTTTATAGGGACATGGGAGGGAGAATGATACCTCGCCTAACAGCTCTGGCCTTTTACAGGGACATGGGAGGGAGACTGATACCTCGCCTAACAGCTCTGGCCTTTACAGGGACATGGGAGGGAGACTGATACCTCGCCTAACAGCTCTGGCCTTTTACAGGGACATGGGAGGGAGACTGATACCTCGCCTAACAGCTCTGGCCTTTTACAGGGACATGGGAGGGAGACTGATACCTCGCCTAACAGCTCTGGCCTTTTATAGGGACATGGGAGGGAGACTGATACCTCGCCTAACAGCTCTGGCCTTTTATAGGGACAGGGGAGAGAGACTGATACCTCGCCTAACAGCTCTGGCCTTTACAGGGACATGGGAGGGAGACTGATACCTCGCCTAACAGCTCTGGCCTTTTACAGGGACATGGGAGGGAGACTGATACCTCGCCTAACAGCTCTGGCCTTTATAGGGACATGGGAGGGAGACTGATACCTCGCCTAACAGCTCTGGCCTTTTATAGGGACAGGGGAGAGAGACTGATACCTCGCCTAACAGCTCTGGCCTTTACAGGGACATGGGAGGGAGACTGATACCTCGCCTAACAGCTCTGGCCTTTACAGGGACATGGGAGGGAGACTGATACCTCGCCTAACAGCTCTGGCCTTTATAGGGACATGGGAGGGAGACTGATACCTCGCCTAACAGCTCTGGCCTTTACAGGGACATGGGAGGGAGACTGATACCTCGCCTAACAGCTCTGGCCTTTACAGGGACATGGGAGGGAGACTGATACCTCGCCTAACAGCTCTGGCCTTTACAGGGACATGGGAGGGAGACTAGTGGAGCAGGTGGGGCACACACAGAATCCAGAGTAGCAACAGATCACAGATGGATCAGACCTGTATTCTGTCCCCTCTTTCTTTGTAAAGCCAATGAATTAGTTGTATTGCCACTGTTCAACGGGAGTCCCGACACATTGGGCAATGGGTACTACTTTGTCTTGTATTGAATCATTCACTTGCAGACACACATACACACAGACAAAATCTCAGGGAAAATAGTCAAGTATTTGTTTTCTACTCAAAATCCAAAATCCACAGAACTTTCAAGAAAACGCACCAGCCTTTTAAATAAACACTCATCTGAAGTCAAGCAGGGCTCAGACTGGGGAGAGTTAGGAAGCCTCATCATTTGAATAAAACTAACAGCCTAACGTAAGATAATTCTTGCATAGAGAAAATGCAACACCAAAAGCTGACTAGCTTCATGCATCAATTTAAAGTTAAAAGGAATGTAACTTCAAGAATAAATTCCAGCTCCTGAGATCTGAACAATATACATGCGAAAGGTTGTAACCCTAAAACATTGTCATGTAATGCCACAGTCTCTGATCAGACCTCGTACAATATGTGAGTATTTCAAAGTGATGTCAAACTCTACAGTGCTATTGCCAACAGCAATAAAAAGGACACCTGCCAATGAAGGACACCTGTCAAGAAGGGACAACTCCATCAACACACTACCTCCTGCACACAATCATGCCGTCTCCTTCACAGTTCCAATGAGATTGAAGGAAACTATGCAATGAAGCAAGGTTCGTTGTCGTCTGCTTCACAGTTCCAATGAGATTGAAGGAAACTATGCAATGAAGCAAGGTTCGTTGTCGTCTGCTTCACAGTTCCAATGAGATTGAAGGAAACTATGCAATGAAGCAAGGTTCGTTGTCGTCTGCTTAAGCCATGTGGTCTCACCGCAGGATAGAGTGATACCAACGTTGCAGATAATTTATGCACTTATTCTGGAATCTTCACAGAGATTACTGTTCTGATGGATACATACTCGGGTATATGAAAGTAGTTGGTACTATTGCATTCTCCATAAATGCAAATACAGTTGTAATAGAATAAACATGTCTCTACTCATACACACCTGTAACGCAGCCACATACAACGGACATAACTACTCATACACACCTGTAAGGCAGCCACATACAACGGACATAACTACTCATACACACCTGTAACACAGCCACATACAATGGACATAACTACTCATACACACCTGTAAGGCAGCCACATACAATGGACATAACTACTCATACACACCTGTAACACAGCCACATACAATGGACATAACTACTCATACACACCTGTAACACAGCCACATCCAATGGACATAACTACTCATACACACCTGTAACACAGCCACATACAATGGACATAACTACTCATACACACCTGTAACACAGCCACATACAATGGACATAACTACTCATACACACCTGTAACACAGCCACATACAATGGACATAACTACTCATACACACCTGTAACACAGCCACATCCAATGGACATAACTACTCATACACACCTGTAACACAGCCACATACAATGGACATAACTACTCATACACACCTGTAACACAGCCACATCCAATGGACATAACTACTCATACACACCTGTAACACAGCCACATACAATGGACATAACTACTCATACACACCTGTAACACAGCCACATACAACGGACATAACTACTCATACACACCTGTAACACAGCCACATACAATGGACATAACTGATCTTCTGTCTGACATACATAACATTTAACATAACTTGCACACTATAAGACAGATTGAGAGGTATCAAAACCAGTGACCTTGACCGCAGGGAAAAAGTTTCAGCAACAACCATCACCACACTAACAGAAGGAAGGCATTCACACGATGTACAATGTAGAGTGTGAGTGTGTGAGTGTGTGAGTGTGTGTGTGTGTGTGTGCGTGCGTGCGTGCATGTGTAAGTGAGTGTGTGTATGCAGTTCGGTGAGCACTCTGGTTGTTGTGTTGGAATGTACTATGTATGAATGTACTCAAGCCAAGCAACATTGCTGTGTACTGCACGTGGTTGTAATAACATCTTGTGTCTTATTCCCACACAAGATAAGTACAGGTTGGGGTGCTGAAAGTCGTGGGACTGTGAAGTGAGCTACCAAACCAAGCTTTGTCTTTCATTGCAATCTGCTAATCGATTCATACAGAAGTCACATGGAAAATAAATGGACATACAAAAGAAAGAAAGAAAGACAGGTAGCAAGAAATAGGAAAAACGATGGACCTTTCTGTTGCTACAGAAATAAATAATTAAAAACTGTTGTTGAGCTGACCCACATCCAAAGATCACAAGGAAAAGTCAGGCACCACCTCCACACAAGCTCACAAGGCCACAAAGTAAACACACTGATCAAAACACAAGGGACATTTTTGTTCAAGAAACCTCATAAGCTGATATGTCAATGATTAATCCAAATAACTCCTACAATACTACAATACTACAATACTACATGGCAGTCAAGATGAAAGGTGAATGTTATCTTCATCAGCCGGCTTGTCGAGTGATCATGTTATGCAAATGCGTGATGGTAAAATGGAGTTGAGGTCTTTCACTACAGCATCCTCCAGGCATCCACAAAGAACTTGTTCATTCCTTCTTGGGACGCTGGGGGCTGGAGATTATCTTCTTCCGTTGTGCCAGCATGTGGCCGTACAGCTGGGGGAAGACTGCAATCAGCAACAATAAAAGGTAAATTATTCTGCAATCATCAAAAATAAAAGGTTAATTATTCTGCAATCATCAAAAATAAAAGGTTAATTATTCTGCAATCATCAAAAATAAAAGGTTAATTATTCTGCAATCATCAAAAATAAAAGCTAAATTATTCTGCAATGATGGAAAATAAAAGCTAAATTAATAATCTAAGGCTGCAATCAGCAAAAATAAAAGGTAAATGAATTATCTACAGCTGCAATGATGGAAAATAAATGGTAAATAAATAATCTAAGACTGCAATGATGGAAAATAAAAGGTAAATAAATAATCTAAGACTGGAATGATGGAAAATAAAAGGTAAATAAATAATCTAAGACTGGAATGATGGAAAATAAAAGGTAAATAAATAATCTAAGACTGCAATGATGGAAAATAAAAGGTAAATAAATAATCTAAGACTGCAATGATGGAAAATAAAAGGTAAATAAATAATCTAAGACTGGAATGATGGAAAATAAAAGGTAAATAAATAATCTAAGACTGCAACGATGAAAAATAAAAGGTAAATGAATATTCCAGTGTTTGTGTGGATACGCCCTGGGTCGCGGGGCACGAGAAAGTTACCAACCGGGTGGGAGCCAGCCGCGGTGCTGGATTGGTTGAGAATGAGATTTTTGTGTGATTTGAACGAATCAGACCCCACGGTTTGTTCTCTCCTGTTTGGGTGGCACCCATTTTCGCCATTTTCACCCACTTTCACCCACTTTCGCTTCGTGCACCTCTGCCCAGGTGGCCACTCACCAGCCGTCCACTACAAGTTAACTACGAGTAGAGGGGGCGGCAGATCACCCACTCACCAGCCGTCCACTACGGGTTAACTACGAGTAGAGGGGGCGGCAGATCACCCACTCACCAGCAGTCCACTACGGGTTAACTACGAGTAGAGGGGGCGGCAGATCACCCACTCACCAGCCGTCCACTACAAGTTAACTACGAGTAGAGGGGGCGGCAGATCACCCACTCACCAGCCGTCCACTACGGGTTAACTACGAGTAGAGGGGGTGGCAGATCACCCACTCACCAGCCGTCCACTACGGGTTAACTACGAGTAGAGGGGGCGGCAGATCACCCACTCACCAGCCGTCCACTACGGGTTAACTACGAGTAGAGGGGGCGGCAGATCACCCACTCACCAGCAGTCCACTACGTGTTAACTACGAGGAGAGGGGGCGGCAGATCACCCACTCACCAGCCGTCCACTACGGGTTAACTACGAGTAGAGGGGGCGGCAGGCGATACCCCTAAGCCATGGCTGGCAGATCACCCACGAGAGGGAAACTGTGACAAGAAAACCAACACCAAGGATGGATGTACCGGCCCCTGGCGCATAATGACAGTACAACCCTGTCACGTCAAATGGTTGGACAAGGTCAAGGCCACATGACGACATTTGGCCGTTAGTATCGTATTACCTGACAGGAGAAGATGATGAAACACAGGTGGTAGTAGCTGAACGAGATGTTAGCAGTGCTTGGAACTATTTCTTAAACTTGCACTAAAGAAAGACTATTCAGTAAAATCGAAAATTTCTTAATAAATTTTCATTTAATTAATATACTTACCAACTCACATAAATAGCATTAACTTCAGTTTGATGCGTAAGACATTGAAGTACTAACCCTGGAAACAGGGGGAGGTAACCCCCAAATCAAAACAAAACCTTGACAACAAGGCCCTGGTAGTTACCTCCCCTCACCGGTAGCCCGCGCATGCGCGGCACATATCACCGGCAAACTCATTCCCAATGAAACACCACCTTCAACCATTAACAAAAAAACGATTGCGGGGTAGGATGGGAGGGCATTAACTATGTGAGTTGGTAAGTATATTAATTAAATGAAAATTTATTAAGAAATTTTCGATTAAATAACATATTCTTACTACAACTCACATAAATAGCAGATTGCTACATAAGGTGGCGGGAATCTCACTTAACATGATAAGAAACCAGCCTGCTTCAACCATAATTGGTAAGCAACTACTACCATTGCAGTGGGTACTAAAACACGCACAAAAGTAGTAAAGAAAGACGTCTAAACATGACGTCCAAACACCACTGAGGTGCCATACGAGAATTGTCTGGCAACAGAACCACCGGATAAAGGGTCCAAGCTCAGGCCCCATGAATTCTAGACAACCCAGAGGAAGAAAGAAAGCTCCCCCCCATTTGACTGCCGCACTCATAAGCCTGTTAATGAGTGTAAAAGCCCATCTAGTCAGGGCTGCCTAGCAATAATTTGGTTCTATCCGTTGAAACGCAAGAACCAAAAGGAGCCATGCAAGACAAGTAGTCAAATACTCAAAACCTTGAGCGAGAACCAGAAGTATGTAAAACGCTACACCCTTAAGGGGAAGTGAACACTGACAAAAAGGAGTCTGAGAGCCTTCCTATAAAGAAAGGCTAGCATGTCTCCAAATCTATGGCTCTTAAAAAAGAGCTTAAAAACAAAAAGAAATCCCAAGTTGGAATTAATTTCAAAAGACAAAAGCTTGGACGCAGGGCCCTTACCACGCAGGGCGTAGAAAGAGAAAAGTCTTGTCAAGACCTGACGACGTTCCTCCAGAATAACGAAACATAGACTTCCTACGATAACAACAGTTCGTGGAAAGTCTTAACATCCTCCTGAACTGGAGAATGCTAAAGCCTATGCCCAGAATCTAGAACTTGCACTAATGCAGGTGCTGGAGGAAGGGCTGACTGCCCCCCCCCCCCCCTTTTATTTGCACTCATAGAAAGTTAATGATGGCAAAGAAACCACCAGAAAAAATCAACCTAGATAAATAACCCCTTTCGCGTAAAGCCTGTTGAGACCTAAGCTAAGTGAAAAGGCCTAAAATACGCTGTCTTGGTCGTGACTGACGAAAAGAGAGAACAATCTCTTACAAACGGCTAGACCAGAAAGACAGCTCTTAACTCAAAAGAGAGCCGTGCAAGTTCGGAAGACAAACAGATATGTCCTCCGAGGCGAGCGAGTAATAAGAAACGAACCATTGCGTCTCCCCTCGAAGAGAACAAGAAGTTCCAAACGACCACAAGTGAAACACCCTCCACGGAGTGAAGCACTAAAAGATTAAGGCTTGAGTAAACCACAGCACCATAGTCCAAGAGGAAACGCTAAATGTTCGCAATGAACCAGAGACAATAACTTGCCCCTTGTTCAAAGGATAGAGCAAGACAAATGTCGGAAAACATCTGGCCTTGCTAGACTCTCCCACAAAAGAGTCAAATGACTTAAAGCCGAAAACAAAGGCAACAATTTGCAGGTCGGCGAGGATGCAACCTCTCATCAAGAGATGAACCGAGATTGCTCATCAAAACCAAAGCGACTTTAATCGAAAGAGGCAAAAGTCTAACTCAATACTCACTAGCAATAAGCTATGAAATTTAATCGACAAGAAAGGAAGCAAGCATACAGTGGGAGCTAGCTGTAGTGCCGAACGTGGAACGATCAGAGCCTAAGTTTGTCAACACAGAACTGAATAGGACAAACCCTGTAGCGACCGTTAAAACATAATGTCGCTATGTTACACCCTGGGAGGGTGTGAAGCCCGCCAGGCCTAGGAGATGACGTCAGTTCGTGACCGATCTCCTACCGAAAACAAGTGATACCTGAGAAAAAGATATCAAGCCCTCATCGGTGAGAAAAATCTCAAGAACGAGCAAACGTGTTCCTGAAGTACCCAAACTACCAGAACACTCACCCTCTAATGAACCAAGCTGTGAACCCAACATGATCCAAACGGTTAGCCAAAAGTAGGCTACTGCTGGTGCATGACCTGCTTGAGCAACTACCCAATCAAGACCGAGCGAATGACGCAGTAAAACTTCCTGCGTTAAGAGTCCAAGTCTAGCAAAGACAAGCACTCATAACTTCGTGGGTCGTGGCAGAAAGCACCAATGAATGACTATGACTATGAACTGGACCGTCGCTACCCGTAGGTAAGACAAAGTCGCCGAAACCGGCCGTCATGTTGCCCCCAAACTGACTTCAGACGCTTCTTGTCAAAACAGAGGAAGTCACAAGAAAGTCCGAACAACCTCCTCGAGAGGACAAAAACGATGAACGCTCAAAAACCGACAGCTGTCGTGAACTAAGGAGCATCCTTAAGAAAAATCCGGAATAAATTTCGCCGCCAATCAAGAAACACCCTGAATATGGCCGAAAACCCAGAACGCGTCTGATCCGCTGAGAGACTAAAAGTCAGACGCGGGGACCTACGCAAACAGTAATCATAGATGCCAAAGTGCTACGATTACCTGGAACGTCAAAAAAAACGAACCAGAAAAAGGCAAAATCCCTAGTACAAAACACCCGCAACACCTTGACAGTGTGGGTTGATGCTAATGCGTACAGTCCTTCACTCCGAAAACAGAAGTGAGAGACGGGATACCAAAACCACCAACAACCTGAAACCCAAAGGGTTGACATTGGAAGCCTACTAGGCAAAGAGTCCTTGTTCCCAGAACCATCATTGGCCGAAGCCGTAAATGATTGTCCCCCAACGCAGGAGTGACCTGAAGCGGGGAACTCGGAAGTGCAAAAGGATCAAAAGAATGATTGGGCTTCCCGTTCAGCTTTGGTTACGAAGCATGAAAGACGACGTGCGAGAACAATTGCTCGGAGAAGCCAGCCATGGCTGAACAGACTCCGACACATCCCCATGAGCAGTGAACAGAGGAAAGATGCTAACAGCACCGGAACTCAACACCTTAGCCATCTCATAGGCTACAGAGGGCGACTCCCGAAACCGGAAGTGAACGCTAGTCTCATTGTCACCCTGGAAATCGCCAAATGCGAAAGGTGGAGCCGCTAAACGAGAAGACGAAGTTGTCACCCCTTCTGCAAAGTATCGAGAGGTAACCTCAGCGGCGGCAAACAGCGCGCGCAAGAACCTCCTCTCAACTCGAAAGTTGTGTTCCGCCTCGGAAGAGTCACCACAATCCTCGACAACATCCACATCATCAACAAAGATGTCTGATGAAGCCCGATCATGACCGGAACCATCATTGCCCCGCAACGGAACTGATGAACTCGCCGTACCGGAACCCTGTGTAACCACACCAAGGAGGACCGGCAAAGCCGAGCTGCTACCATTACCCGGAACCAGAGGTAGCTGGCAATTCGGAAGGGAAGGCGACCGTAAACACACCTGTGCTCCGCCCGGAAGCTGACCCATCCTGTCCCCACCGTACGCAACCGCCTGAGCGGAAGCGTAGGCAGGAAACGGATTGCCGTTACCACCAACGACCGGAACCCCCGTAGGCTGTGAACCGGAAGTCGATGGTAACGATTTGAAAGTGCCACGATCTCCCGAAAGAAACCCTGTGGCCGGAAATCCCTTTGCCGAAGCAGTTGAACCCGAGTACGAGGGACCGGACGTACCAGCCCCAGCGTCAAGGGTGGAATAACCGTCGAGACAAACAACACGCTCGTGTGCTGAGTGCCCCGAACTTCCAAAAGTCTACCCCGGAACCGGCGGACCGGAACCAGCGGTAGCTGGCAATCCGGAAGGGAAGGCGACCGGAACACACCTGTGCTTTACCCGGAAGCTGACCCAACCTGTCCCCCACCGTCCGCAACCGCCTCAGCGGAAGCGTAGGCAGGAAACGGATTGCCGTTACCACCAACGACCGGAACCCCCGTAGGCTGTGAACCGGAAGTCGATGGTAACAAAATGAAAGTGCCACGATCTCTCGGAAGAAATCCTGTGGCCGGAAATCCCTTTGCCGAAGCAGTTGAACCCAAGTACGAGGGACCGGACTTCCGGCCCCAGCGTCAAGGGTGGAATAACCGTCGAGATGAGCAGCACCCATTTGCGCCGAACACCCCGAACTTCCATGAACACGTACCTGATCGGCCGAAGCCGAAAACTGAGGAACAGCAACGTCCGCCGACGTAAACGTAGCGGAAAGAACAATCCTCGACAGAGAGGAAGCGTTGCCAACCCCTGGAGGCAAAGCTGGAATGGTGGAGGAAGACACACCCCTGTCAGTTGCCAGCATCTCCCTCATTTGATCCTTGAAAGTAGAAAAAAAGAGCAAACAATTCATCGCGCGAGACCGCCTGGGTCTCTTTCTCCTGCGGCGACAAAACGGGCAAGCTAGCAGGAGGATCAAACGAAACACGCAACGACTCCTTTCTCACAGGATCGAAAATTTCGCAAAAATAATTACAAAATACTAAAATGCAAATGGCGGCATGCACCCGTAACACCGGGCACTGCCTACACTAGGTTGAAGCAACAAAAAACTCCAGAAAACGGAGCCAAAAGTTCAACAACCGGCAGAAAAAAAATGCAAATGGCGGCACGTCACAACGCAAGTCCGCCATGTTGACGACTAGAACTCCGTCAAGACGGAGACATGTAGTAAAAAACAGAATACCAACACACAAAGGTCGGCACAGGTAAAGACAAAATAATCTGTAAAAGATAAGTCATAAGACCTAAGCTTACACAACAGAACAAACTGCTCAGCAGGTAACAAAGTACCCTGCCCGACAGAGCTAACGCTAAAGACCGCCATGTTGAAACTACAACTCCGAGAACGGAGAACAAGCTTTAACATTACACGAACAAAGGCGGCGCAAGCTCAACCAAGCCTGTAAGGAGTAAGTCACTAGACTTAAGCTTAACGAAAGAACACACTGCTCAGCAGGGAAACGAAAGTCGCCTGTCTGGCAGCACTACAGTAAAAGTCGCCGAATTAAAAGTACAACTCCGTAAGACGGAGCACGAAGTACAAAGCCATTTACCAACAAATGCAAATGGCGGCACAAGCTATAACAAGAAAACGTTACAGATAAGTCACTAGACTAAGCTTGAACAACAAAATAACTGCTAGGCGGGAAAACGAAAGTCACCCGCCTGGCAGCACTACAGTAAAATCCGTGTAAACAGAACGACTCCGTAAGACGGAGCACAAAGTACGACGCCATTTACCAACAAATGCAAATGGCGGCACAAGCTATAACAAGAAAACGTTACAGATAAGTCACTAGACTAGGCTTGAACAACAAAATAACTGCTCAGCGGGAGAGACAAAACATGTCTGAGAGAGCAACAGCTCTCTCCCGCCCAAGTGAAAACCAAAACAAACTCCGAGAAACGGAGAAAGACATTTTCACAAGTGAACAGTTACCATAAACAAACGTTGTAAACCAGAAAGATCTCACCAACAGCTAGCAAGATGAACCAGGGTCAAAAGGTCGTCCTCACAGGAGACCCAAGGCTGAAAAGCCCAGCAAGTACCAACACGTCTGTACAGCACGGTGTTGAAGAAGGGAATGAGTTTGCCGGTGATATGTGCCGCGCATGCGCGGGCTACCGGTGAGGGGAGGTAACTACCAGGGCCTTGTTGTCAAGGTTTTGTTTTGATTTGGGGGTTACCTCCCCCTGTTTCCAGGGTTAGTACTTCAATGTCTTACGCATCAAACTGAAGTTAATGCTATTTATGTGAGTTGTAGTAAGAATATGTTATTTAATGATGATCATTAAAGCCACTCACCTGGCAGGTAGGAGAAGATGATGAAACACAGGTAGTAGTAGTAGCTGAACGAGATGTTTGCAGTGTTGGGCAGCGACACAGAGTACATGTCTGACTCCAACACATGGGGTAGGGCCAGGTAGATGGTCATCACCTCTCCCTGTGTACACAATCAACACCTGTATCAACACCTGCATCAACACCTGCATCAACACCTGTATCAACACCTGTATCAACACCTGCATCAACACCTGTATCAACACCTGCATCAACACACTGGGTACGACACAGAGCACATGTCATCACCTCTCCCTGTGTACACAGAGAGACATATCAACAATTAAAATACCTTTTGTACCTTGACAATTTTGACTTTATTTGTTAATCTTGCTCTACATTTATAGCTGCAACATGTGTGTGAATACTGCATGATGGCAGCCTATACCAATGAAGTCAGCAGTTCATTTTCATTGCAACATTAACACGGGGCACTGTGGTTGAAACACATCTTCTGGTTTTTGGTAAACAGACAGGACAAACAAACTGAACTGAGGTGTCATGATACACACACAACTATGAAGTGTAAGAACCCTACAGTTGATCTCATCAAGTTCAGAGAGAGAGAGAGAGAGAGAGAGAGAGAGAGAGAGAGAGAGAGAGAGAGAGAGAGAGAGAGAGAGAGAGAGAGAGAGAGAGAGAGAGAGGGAGGGAGAGAGGGAGGGAGAGAGAGAGAGGGAGAGAGAGAGAGAGAGAGAGAGAGAGAGAGAGAGAGAGAGAGAGAGAAGGGGAGAGAGAGAGAGGGAGGGAGAGAGAGAGAGGGAGAGAGAGAGAGAGAGGGAGAGAGAGAGAGAGAGGGAGAGAGAGAGAGAGAGAGAGAGAAGGGGAGAGAGAGAGAGAGAGAGAAGGGGAGAGAGAGAGAGGGAGGGAGAGAGAGAGAGGGAGATAGAGAGAAAGAGAGGGGGAGAGAGAGAGAGAGAGAGAGAGAGAGAGAGAGAGAGAGAGAAGGGGAGAGAGAGAACTCAGAACTCAGAACTTTATTACATAAGGATAAAGGTTTTAGGCTTAGCCTAATCTTCCAACCTGTCCTTGGAACATATACAGAGAATAATTGTAAACGAGAGAGAGAGAGAGAGGGGGAGAGAGAGAGAGAGAGAAGGGGGGAGAGAGAGAGAGAGAGAGAGAGAGAGAGAGAGAGAAGGGGAGAGAGAGAGAGAGAGAGAGAGGGAGAGAGAGAAGGGGAGAGAGAGAGAGAGAAAGAGGGAGAGAGAGAGAGAGAGAGAAGGGGAGAGAGAGAGGGAGAGAGAGGGAGAGAGAGGGAGAGAGAGAGAGAGAAGGGGAGAGAGAGAGAGAGAGGGAGAGAGAGAGAGAGAGAGAGAGAGAGAGAGAGAGAGATTAAACTGTGATCAAGAGATGACTGACCGTCACACCGATGGGGTAGAGAATGATGAAGAATGTGTACCTGCAAGACACATCAAATCATCACATTGTGTTGAACCTTCAAAGACACTCAACACACTTCTTGGAGAGAGGGGGTGCGGGTCATCAGGCCTTATAGGGCAAAGCATTTTACAGCCGATCAACTCGATCACCCTTTGACGCCTACAACCCCAGGGGCCAGTTTCATAAGCCAGAAACACAGTCGACCAACTGCAGTTGTCCGAGAGAACCACAGTAATCCGACGTTATCGGGTTTCACGAACAAAATTTCAGTCAGTCGACTGCGGGTCGTCTCACCGGAAGTCGGCCAAACACAGTGATGCTCTCCCCCCAACACTGTGTTCGGCTTACTGCGGTAAACCGAAAATAAATGTAATTATCCGCACAGTCAATGGCAGAATGCTCACACTTTTTTGGATTGTGAGCCAAACCTTGTGATTGTTCTTCGAAATGTATCTATCATGACGCAGTAATCCAGGAGACAAGTCAGGGTTATGTCTTGAAGACGTCACATTATGGCGTAAGAGGGTTTGACGTCACGCGAAGGAATTACTGAAAGTCTCGGTCATTGTTATTTTGAGCGGGCCGAGACTAGTTTTTTCTTCGAAATCGGCCATTTCCACGTGCGAATGAGCAAACGGAAGTGGTAATGTTGCTACATTTAGCCCTCGACTTGGCCATTCGGATTACTGTACAGTCGGTCGACTGCGGTTGTCCGCGGGTGACAGTGATTCGCTCATGAAACGCGCTTTTCGGTGACACGGCGATCAACCACAGTCCATCGACTGGGCAGTCGATCGACTGTCAGTCGGTTCACTGCTAGCTTATGAAACTGGCCCCAGGTCTTGAAACTGAGGTAAATTTACTGAGGTTATGAACAAAAGATCTGAAAATGCAAGGTTTCCATGGGGGGGGTTCACAGTTGCAGTCAACAAGGAAGGTAAGCGCTACATATAACGATGCCCAATTAAAACACCTGAACACCGCTAAGTCTGTGTACAATCAGCATCTTTAGGAATCAACACCTGACACTGCCTTACAATACACCCAGTCTTAATGCTCCATTGGCAAAGAAAGTAACACTGGTCGATTTCAAACTTTAAAATTGTTGCAAAGTAAAATCGTGCATTGCAACAAATATGCGCTGTAGGTGGAATAGTGTATAGCGGTTGTTTCATGGATCTCAATAAAGGGGCTTCAGTGGGTGTTATTGGCAGCTCTGGGGGAAAGGTCAAGACAGGAAAATAATGAAGGGAATCTCACCGGCACCACATCAGTGGGTGTTATTGGGAGCTCTGGGGGAAAGGCCAAGACAGGAAGATGATGAAGGGAGACCCACCGGCACCACTTCAGTGGGTGTTATTGGGAGCTCTGAGGGAAAGGTCAAGACAGGAAGATGATGAAGGGAGACCCACCGGCACCACTTCAGTGGGTGTTATTGGGAGCTCTGGGAGAAAGGTCAAGACAGGAAGATGATGAAGGGAGACCCACCGGCACCACTTCAGTGGGTGTTATTGGGAGCTCTGAGGGAAAGGTCAAGACAGGAAGATAATGAAGGGAGTCCCACCGGCACCACTTCAGTGGGTGTTATTGGGAGCTCTGAGGGAAAGGTCAAGACAGGAAGATAATGAAGGGAGTCTCACCGGCACCACTTCAGTGGGTGTTATTGGGAGCTCTGGGGGAAAGGTCAAGACAGGAAGATGATGAAGGGAGACCCACCGGCACCACTTCAGTGGGTGTTATTGGGAGCTCTGAGGGAAAGGTCAAGACAGGAAGATGATGAAGGGAGACCCACCGGCACCACTTCAGTGGGTGTTATTGGGAGCTCTGGGGGAAAGGTCAAGACAGGAAGATGATGAAGGGAGTCTCACCGGCACCACTTGAGGAAGTAAGGCACCTGGCCCAGCAGACTGAAGAAGTAGAAGGAGTAGCGGATGATCTCCGTTATCGTCCATGCCACCAGGAAGCACAGGATGTACCCAGTTGTCTGCACCTGCAACATCAAGAAGAAACAAATGTTCAGCTTGTAAAAAGTATAGCCAGCCAACACAATTAGTTGTTTCCTTCCGTCAATGACAACACACCCTGACAGCCTTTCAGTGTAATTAGCATATCCACCTCGCTGATGTTTTGGATGCAAAGCGAAGAGTTCTTCTCAGTTTATTTCATACGAGTCCTGTAATTGTCTACACGGGTCTCGATCAGTTTGACCTTAGGGTCAATGTCTCTAATGCTTCTTGATGTATATAAAACTACACCCACTTGTATGGTTTACGGAGAGCTTGGTCGTTACCAAATTAGAATTGAGATACAATGTCAGTTACTGGTTTATTGGTATAAACTGATGAAAGAAATGAACGATGGTGCGAATAAGATGTCTTGTTTAATGTTAAAACTACATTTGAAATTGTACCATGTACAAAACGTTAAATTGCTCTGGTTGTCGCATGTCAATACTATGTTAAATAAGTTGGGTCTATCATATTTATGGACAACTCAGAGTCTTGCCGTCTCAGGTTTTAAAAACATTGTAAAACAAAGGCTAAGAGATCAATTCCTGCAGGAATGGAACACTGACGTGAATGCCAACAGCTTGTGTTTTAATTACAGAATATATAAAAAGGATTTTTGTCTGGAAAGGTATTTGCTTTGGATGCCTAGGAAATTCCAAGTTAAATTAGCAAAATTTAGAACAAGCAATCATAAGTTGCCAATACATCAGCACAGATTTTTTAATGCTCCTAGAAATGAAAGATTGTGTGATATGTGCGATAAAAATGAATTAGGTGATGAGTTTCACTATTTGTTCATTTGTACCGACGAAAGTATAGTGTCTGAAAGAAGAAAATTAATTAGTCCTTATTACCGATCTCACCCAAATTGTTTAAAATATGAACAGTTAATGAATAGTAAATCTAAGATAAAACTAATGAAGCTAGCAAGATTTGTAGCCCATGTTATAATTTTAGTATGTTAGCGTTACATCTAGTTTCTTTATTGGTATGTATATCACTATATGTATGTAATACATGCTTTTGTTTTGTGTTTTTACAAAAGATGCATGGCATAATGGTATTGCCAATTTATTTCGGCTGTATATTATCGTTGTCCGCTTAATGTATACATATTATCTGTCTGATTTCTTACCTGATTTTGATAAACCTATTTTTCTTTTCTTTTTGTTTGTATGTATGGAAGTGTATATTGCCAATTTATTTTGGTTGTATAGTATTGTTGTATTTGTCCGCTCAATTTGTATACATACATTAACTGTCTGATTTGTTACCTTTTTTTGTTAAAGTTATATCTTTGTTTCAAAGCCCTCTGACTTGACTTGACCAAATAACATATCAGATGCAGCATAAAATCTTTAGTGGAACAGCAACTTAACTTTTCACAGAAAGCCACATGAGCAAGACTGTCGGGCAACTGAAACATTTCACAGAAAGCCACATGAGCAAGACTGTCGGGCAACTGAAACATTTCACAGAAAGCCACATGAGCAAGACTGTCGGGCAACTGAAACATTTCACAGAAAGCCATGAGCAAGACTGTCGGGCAACTGAAACATTCCACAGAAAGCCACATGAGCAAGACTGTCGGGCAACTGAAACATTCCACAGAAAGCCATGAGCAAGACTGTCAGGCAACTGAAACATTCCACAGAAAGCCACATGAGCAAGACTGTGTCAGGCAACTGAAACATTCCACAGAAAGCCACATGAGCAAGACTGTCGGGCAACTGAAACATTCCACAGAAAGCCACATGAGCAAGACTGTCAGGCAACTGAAACATTCCACAGAAAGCCACATGAGCAAGACTGTCGGGCAACTGACACATTCCACAGAAAGCTACATGAGCAAGACTGTCGGGCAACTGACACATTCCACAGAAAGCTACATGAGCAAGACTGTCGGGCAACTGAAACATTTCACAGAAAGCAGACCTGCCTACCCCTGAAATGTACCATGTGTAGTTTTGGGTGTGAAAATAAGGCAAATGTGTAGTTTGGCAGGTGAATGTGTAGTATTTCAATTTGATCAACCCAAACCGCAAAACAGAACAGTTACTTATACCGTACTAAAACAAACACTCAACACTCCAAACAAAACTATTACAATGTGAACAATACTCCCCACAAAAATACAAGCCAAGCATTAAGTTTATTTGTTAAGAAAAAAATTATTAACTAGTTTGGAACATTTGCATGGGTGAAACTGATCAGAATTAAAAATAAGGAAAATGAGGCCGGGGTCCAGGGGCCACCCACGCCCTGGTGGGGTGCAGGGGCAACGCCCTCTTAGGGGGCCCAGGGGGGCGAAGCCCCCCGGAAGAAAACGAAAAATCAGGCTTTTTAAGGGTAAAAGTAGGCCTTTCCTGGTATCTCAAACACACAAATTTGCACAGTAAACAATGATAACAAATGCCAAGCTGTAGTCCAATAATTCGCGCGCTCAGGGAAACAAAGATTCAGCGATGTCCGGTCACTGTGTTAGAGAAAATACAGATCGGATCGCCGGCGGAAAAAAAAAAAAATTGTTTTTTTTTTTTACAGATTTTCAAAATAAGGAATTCTTTATTTGACCAGTTTCACCCATGCATTTGTTAAAAAAAAAGCTATGTTGAGGGGTATGCAGTTCATATACAGTGGGACCCCCTATTCAAGACCTGTGACAATCTGAGAACATCAACTTGAGTCACAAAAAGTAGGGACTGGGAGTGTGTGTATCAACATGAAGGCAAATTTATATAAACAGAACAGGTTTGCGTCGGCAATAATAATAATATGGCAGGTCATTGCCTCTGCTCTGGTTACCGATCTCTCAAAAGTGAGCTTGTCTTGGTCTTCTTTCCCTGGCACGGGTTTCTTCACAAAACAGTCCAATTTTTCCTCTGCTTTGGTCGGGATTTCTCGAATGAGAAGTGCTTTTCTTGTGGCGGTTACACGGTCGTAAAGCCTACTGTGCCTCTCTGAAAAAGCCGTGTTGCACACAGTGCAGTGGGCAAAATGCTTCCCTTTTCTCCACGAAACTAGGCATGGATGCTCCTCATAGTACTTTGGCAGAAAAGCCTTGCTGGGAGTTTGACCAAGCTTCTTTTTTTTGCTCCGTGGCGGTTGATCGCCAAAGTCTTCTGAATCCGTGTTCGTCGCTGTAGCCATTTTTTTCCCTCCAGAAAGAATGAGCTAGGAAGTGACCGCGTTCAGAAAAGTATGTGCTGAAACGCCCGCGCTAGTTGTAATAACAGCAGCAAGACCAACTGACTACGCTACTCTCGCGGGCGCCGGGCATGTTTTGCACGCAGTACACAACCGGTTAGTACAAATTATGGATCGGAACTCGCTCGCGTTTTTGCGTATTCAAAATGTCAAAATGTGTAGTCGAAACGAAACGTTTGCGTAGTATAAGACAAACATGCGTAGTTGCGTAGTTTGGGGACCAAAATCGTAGTTTACTACGCTCAATGTGTAGTGTAAACAGGTCTGCAGAAAGCCATGAGCAAGACTGTCGGGCAACTGAAACATTCCACAGAAAGCCACATGAGCAAGACTGTCGGGCAACTGAAACATTTCACAGAAAGCCATGAGCAAGACTGTCGGGCAACTGAAACATTCCACAGAAAGCCACATGAGCAAGACTGTCGGGCAACTGAAACATTTCACAGAAAGCCACATGAGCAAGACTGTCGGGCAACTGAAACATTCCACAGAAAGCCACATGAGCAAGACTGTCGGGCAACTGAAACATTCCACAGAAAGCCACATGAGCAAGACTGTCGGGCAACTGAAACATTTCACAGAAAGCCACATGAGCAAGACTGTCGGGCAACTGAAACATTCCACAGAAAGCTACATGAGCAAGACTGTCGGGCAACTGAAACATTCCACAGAAAGCCACACGAGCAAGACTGTCGGGCAACTGAAACATTCCACAGAAAGCCACACGAGCAAGACTGTCGGGCAACTGAAACATTTCACAGAAAGCCACATGAGCAAGACTGTCGGGCAACTGACACATTCCACAGAAAGCCACATGAGCAAGACTGTCGGGCAACTGACACATTCCACAGAAAGCCACATGAGCAAGACTGTCGGGCAACTGACACATTCCACAGAAAGCCACATGAGCAAGACTGTCGGGCAACTGACACATTCCAAACTACACCGATTTGCAAGCATAGAAAACAACAAGAAGGGCAAAGCCCATACGACTCACATGCTTGACCTCGACCTTTAGGGTAACTAAACCTAGCAATGACATCATACACTAAGAACTGCTTTACACATTTTTCCCACCAAAATACATGTGACCTTGACCCAAGGTCAAGGTCATCCAAGGTCATGCAACACAAAGCTGTTAATTCAAGACATAGGAAGTACAATGGTGATTATTGGCTCTTTCTACCATGAGATATGGTCACTTTTAGTGGTTCACTACCTTATTTTGGTCACATTTCATAAGGGTCAAAGTGACCTTGACCTTGATCATATGTGACCAAATGTGTCTCATGATGAAAGCATAACATGTGCCCCACATAATTTTTAAGTTTGAAACAGTTATCTTCCATAGTTCAGGGTCAAGGTCACTTCAAAATATGTATACAATCCAACTTTGAAGAGCTCCTGTGACCTTGACCTTGAAGCAAGGTAAACCAAACTGGTATCAAAAGATGGGGCTTACTTTGCCCTATATATCATATGTAGGTGAGGTATTCAATCTCAAAAACTTCAGAGAAAATGGGAAAAATGTGAAAAATAGCTGTTTTTTAGGCAACATTTATGGCCCCTGCGACCTTGACCTTGAACCAAGGTCAAGATGCTATGTATGTTTTTTGGGGCCTTGTCATCATACACCATCTTGCCAAATTTGGTACTGATAGACTGAATAGTGTCCAAGAAATATCCAACGTTAAAGTTTTCCGGACGTCCGGACGTCCGGACGTCCGGACGGACGTCCGGACGGACGGACGGACGACTCGGGTGAGTACATAGACTCACTTTTGCTTTGCATGTGAGTCAAAAATGTGAAGACTTGGAAAAGCTCCATCATCTAACAAGACTAACAAGACAAAACAGGACTGTGTCACCCACCTCGGGGACGCTCCAGACGACTCCCCACAGCAAGAAGACGCGAGAGAACACCTGGAATCCCGTCAGCACTGGGTTGGACTTGACCAGCCCTATAGCACTGTGCACCATCTGAATCACACAATTCATCCATACAGCAATAATTGACATCAGCACGCACAAGTTGAGTTTTAAAAGTATTTAAATTGAATATAACTAACTGAACACAATGTGACTACCAGCATTACCCCCCCCCCCCCCCAACAACAAAATCTGTACAGATTAACAAGAAAAAATATGCAAATTAAATCAATGGTAACACAGAAATTTGCTGTACACACACAAAAAACCCATAAAAACAAGCATTAAATTAATTCAGAATCCAAACACAAGAACAAAGCTGACCTCCATGACAGCGGCAGTCTGGAAGATCTTGAGGATGGGTTCCACTTGAGCGTACAGGGTTTCCACGTCCTGCTCTGCCGCCATGTGATGGATAATCTTGATCATCAGCACCAGCCATCTGAAACCACAGGAGGTACAATGTATTACAGTCACTTGGTTCAATGTATTACAGTCACTTGGTTCAATGTATTACAGTCACTTGGTTCAATGTATTACAGTCACTTGGTTCAATGTATTACAGTCACTTGGTTCAATGTATTACAGTCACTTGGTTCAATGTATTACAGTCACTTGGTTCAATGTATTACAGTCACTTGGTTCAATGTATTACAGTCACTTGGTTCAATGTATTACAGTCACTTGGTTCAATGTATTACAGTCACTTAATTGGTTCAATGGCTGTGTGCAGTGCTCTGACAACCAGTATTACCCCAAAGGTAAGAATGACACACTGGAACCCACCTAGCAAGAATGACACACTGGAACCCACCCAGCAAGAATGACACACTGGAACCCACCTAGCAAGAATGACACACTGGAACCCACCTAGCAAGAATGACACACTGGAACCCACCTAGCAAGAATGACACACTGGAACCCACCTAGCAAGAATTACACACTGGAAACCACCTAGCAAGACCCCAAATGTAAGAATGACACACTGGAACCCACCTAGCAAGAATGACACACTGGAACCCACCTAGCAAGAATGACACACTGGAACCCACCTAGCAAGAATGACACACTGGAACCCACCTAGCAAGACACCAAAGGTAAGAATGACACACTGGAACCCACCTAGCAAGACACCAAAGGTAAGAATGACACACTGGAACCCACCTAGCAAGACACCAAAGGTAAGAATGACACACTGGAACCCACCTAGCAAGAATGACACACTGGAACCCACCTAGCAAGAATTACACACTGGAACCCACCTAGCAAGAATGACACACTGGAACCCACCTAGCAAGAATGACACACTGGAACCCACCTAGCAAGACGCCAAAGGTAAGAATGACACACTGGAACCCACCTAGCAAGACGCCAAAGGTAAGAATGACACACTGGAACCCACCTAGCAAGACGCCAAAGGTAAGAATGACACACTGGAACCCACCTAGCAAGACGCCAAAGGTAAGAATGACACACTGGAACCCACCTAGCAAGACGCCAAAGGTAAGAATGACACACTGGAACCCACCTAGCAAGACCCCAAAGGTAAGAATGACACACTGGAACCCACCTAGCAAGACCCCAAATGTAAGACTCCCTCCCTTTTAAGATCTTGGTTTTTTTAATGATTTTTAAGACTCTCTCTGTTTGGAGGTCTAAAAAAGAGGGGTTCTACTGTATGAAAACTGGTCACTTGGTATCAACATGTCATGATAATGGGTAAAAGTATACCACTAGCTTTTGGTTTGCACAAAAAACTGTCAAAGACAATCAAAACGGTTGAAATACCAGATATTTCTGGTATATATATATGCAAACACTGGTTAGTCAATATCCATTCTGCATATGCACAAGGATGCATCCCAAAGTGCAATGCAGCTGACAAACACAGAAGATGGTTCAAAAATGCAACAATTCAACATGCTGCAATAATTAAAATACAGATGCAGTGTCATTTCTTTATTCCAATTTGTGGAAGACCGATCTGAGGCCACAGGTTATGTGTGATGAGACAGTCGCTTTGGTCCATGGTAGAGGAATTTAAGGGCCAACGTATGTATTTATTTCCACTCTTAAAAACAGTTTGTGTCTCAACGTTTGATCAGGCTCCATGGCAATTAATGTCTTTAGTTAATGATTTTTGTTCTGCAGCCTGTGTATCGTAATTCATTGCTCCAGCTTGGTAAATGAAAAACGGATGCTTTTTTGTGTTTTCATTTGGCTATGATGGACTGGAGGTAGGTAAAGATATCAGTAGACTGATGTGCTCAGACAGACAGACCGATAGACACACACACCCAGTGATGTTCCTAGGACTGGAGGGCAACAGGACAAAATGTCCTGAATCAAAAAACGAATAGGACATCATGTCCTGACTACAAAAAAACAATAGGACATTCAGATCAAGCGAACCAATCATGGCACCTAACCTTTTTAGATGACTGAGAATATATGAATAAAGGCAAATAAAAACTGAACAGTTCCAAATTTATTTTAATATTTTAAATGCAACAGTGTTCAGTCGGGTTACTTTCACACACACAGACACATGCTTCAGAATGCCATAAGTGATCTTTCACACACACTGACACACACACACACACACACACATAGAAAACCAGCTCTGCACAAACTTTCTGGTCGCCTCTACTTTCGTTTCTTGCGTCTCTTCCTGCGTCTCTTCCTGAGGTTGTAGATCTATTGGCTCACCTTCTGAGGCTTCAGTCTCTGACGGGGCCGAAGGGCCTGCAACTTGACTGTCCGTGTCGTCCTTTTTTTTTAACAAAGCCACTCAAAAGTGTCTGCCCTTTTCCCACGCAAACCTTTTTCTTCGGCGGCATCTTTGCAGAAATGTGGCGGCGGAAGTAAAATGTCGCTGTCAAAAGTAGCGAGAGTTGTGGCTCTTGTAATATTGTTCGGTCGAGAGTTGCGTCCCTTGTGTTATTGTTCGACCGAGAGTGAAAATTGAAGTTCAGGTAGGCCCCGATTCGAACTCGTTTTAACGGGGTTTGATACTTCAGTTTGTACAAATTCTTCTTGCAGTGACCGCTCTAGACGTAATACTATCGGACAATGACCGCTGACTTCGCGATCGGATCGGACATTTGACGGGACTGAGGTGTTTGCAATCGGTCATTTTACAACCTAAATCGGTCTATGACCGATGACCGACGCCTCGGAACATCACTGCACACCCTATATACACACACACACCCTGTAGACACACACACCCTATAGACACACACCCTACACACCCTATAGACACACACACCCTATAGACCCTATAGACACACACACCCTATAGACAGCAGGTAACATGTGATCAAACTAGCGTATCATGCATGAATCACTGCACTTCCCACTTGTAAGTCAACAGCAGTTGTGCAAAGCTGTAAGTAATGTGTAAGAACTTCGCCCAGCAACTGTTACTAAAGGCAGGATAGATTGACAATACGCTTGCTCACTCTCTTACCGAACTTTGTTAAAAAATTCAACGTTGAACTGATAATATGCATGGACCTTGACTACAAAAATTATATAAAATAATGCATTATCTTCATACAACCATGCTGCTTGGATGCAGTGGGAGGAGTACTTAACGGCATATCTTGATTCATTTCTGCATCTTTTGACCTGTCAATATCACAGCACTGCTACCGCATCTTGCGCAAGCTGTCACCACGATCTGATAACAATGGGGTGATCCGAGCAGGTATGCGCTCAAGAGCAACACACACTGCCACAGTTGACAACCGGTGACACACTGACTACAGTTGCTTCCATCTGAAACTTGGTGTACAGATACATGATCAAAACGCATACCCCAGCATTTGGCTGACGTTGTAGGCCACAAGGTAGGCCTTCACTGCGTTGTTTTCACCCATGTTTGGGTTCGCTTTCCGTCGGCCGTCTCCCCCTGCAGACGACGCTTTCACAGTGGCGGTCGCCATCTTTCCATGCAGGACTTTGATCTGTACGGTTTGGGAATGGCTGTACCGTATGAGAATCTGAAAGTGAATGCAGAAAATAATCTCCTCCAATCACAATCCAAACTCTGCTGTCGGGTCTGTCGTAACTTACGAAAAAATTCGCAAAGTAGTGCAAAATGTTACGATAAAATTAATTGCTTGCTAAAATCTTCAAAGGAAAGCGTACATCAAGTTTTGTATTTGACCTGTTGGAGGTCGCTTTTCGAGCACTTGCTGTTTCATTAAAAAGTTTGGTCACGTGACTCAGCCTCACCCGGGCGACAGTGGTTGTTTGGGAGAATGGCAGCAAAATAGAAGCGCTGCGCCGTTGTGTTGTTTCAACCTTTCAACCGCCATGGCCATCTAATACAGGCTTTACTGTCGTGGCGAATCTTAGATTTGCGATCTTTGTGTTTGTGTGAAAAGGAAGAAGAAGGAGATATTCACCATGAGCCACGTTCACGACGGGTTAGTGTGTGAAACGATCTTTAACGGCACCAATATCTGACATTGGGTGAAGCTCTGAAGGCAGCATCGATTCTTATCGGGCTGCGACTTGAATTATGCAGATTAATTTCACTTGTACCTGGGGGGATTTTCACAAGAACGAACGTTTCTCGCGCTTTTTTACGCAATTTTAGCCCGTTCTGAAGCTGTAGATCTTTGCCAGAATTGTGCACAGTCCTGAAATCACAATCAAAATTAATTGTCGGTGGTGTGTATTATTGGTAGTTCAGTGGTTGTTATCTGTAATGTTGTTTGGTGACACGCGATAATCCATTACACAACAGGCAGGGGATTTAAAAATCGGACAGTGTGTTAATTTGTTTGAAGCTCACTATAATTTCATTGATACTGACACATGTTTCAACCAGTGAAGTATGCTGATGTCAAAATGTGATGAGATGTTTTAATAAAGAAATAATCAGCATGTGTCGGGAACTCTTATATTTATTCAATGTAGTTACGCTTTTTGACCCTAGAGTTAATACAAGATTGCACTTTCTAGCTGTGGAAATCCTTTTTTCAAAACGAGGTAACTGTTTATTTTAATGGAATTTGTCCAGCCAGGTAATTGTTACTATATTAGGAAAGGTTTGCAAACCGGCAGAGCCTGTTCTGATCAAGAGGCTTATCTCATTGCCTTTTCCCAAGCACTATAGCCATGTGTGCATGTTATGGAGTGGTATAGCCCGGTTCCTAGACAATCATAACTGTCTCTACACCACTCTATAAGTTTAGTATTTGTTTACAGGCTTGAATGTAATCTGAATAGTTGTCCGCTACCGTAGCTTATAAGGCACAAGCGCACACGCACTCACACACGCAAAAACCTGGTGTTAAATGGATCTTGACACTGCCAAGACTAATTATTATTAGTTTACAAAGCTTTTTACATCACAAAATCATTTCCGGGCTTCGACCAGTACTCTAGGCCGACAACACCGCAAGAAACTCTACAGTCCAAGACGCAGACACCTTTTGGCTCAAACAAAGCAGCTTAACAGGTAAGACGAATAGGTATTCTACTGTACGTTACCCTACTGCCATCTTTCGGCTTTCAAGATGTTGGTATGGCTGTAAGTCCTTCAGACGACTGACAAGGATGCACCAGTCCTCACGACACCGCGACCATTGCTTGACGTAGTCCTTGATCCTTCCAGTTCGTCTCGGCGGCTAACTGTAGAACCCTGCCAGCTCTCCATGCCATGGTCATGTACATCAAGCCGCAGTTGACTGGTTCAGTTCAGCCTCCATCGATGAAAACCCCCCAGTTGGAACACTGTAAAGTTTATAGTCCATAAATCAACTTGTCTTTAGTTTCTTTCACTCGCACAATAAAAATACTCACTCGTCCAACATATTAAGCTGCATGAGCCAATATAATTATTTACACGTTAATTCCTGTTTTCTAAAGCCAAGAAAACGTTACGTAAAACCCTCACATGTTTAAGCAGTGTAGCACAATAGCTTAGGCCTACACAATAACGTTAAACACAGAAACAGTCACTCTTCTCACATACGACAGCATGACATGAAAATATAACCGGTTTCAAACATACCTCAAAAGAGTGTAAAGCCAACATTTAGTACAGTCGCCGGCCTGGCATGAATATGAAAATGGAAGATATCACGTAGACTGATAGGGAAAGTTCGTCAGTCTTCATCCTTCTTCAGTCAGATACCTAAAACAGGAGCCCGTCTGCTAACGTGTTACGAAAAACATGAGTCGAGCTTGGCTCCTTGACGGCGACTGATTTTACAAAGTCGTTCTTGCTATGACATTGCCAGTGAGCTGTCGTCTGCATCACTTGCACGTGAAAAACCTTGTCAGTTACACAAAGGTTCAACTGCGGTCAACGTGACGGTATGCAGCCTATAGCCCTTTCCAATGTCTGACCATCGCTATAGTCTATTCTATTTACAACAATACCCATTACCAAAAATACGAGTAAACCGCTTCGTAACAGTGCATAAAAATATTCTCAAGTTGTAGTTGTTTGGTAGTGAGAGAGACTCCAATGATATACAAAAGAACCCCAAACAATTGAAGACTTGCTCCCTTTTTAAGACCTTACCTTTTCCTAGTTTTGGTTGATAACCTCTCTACAAGAATCCATCCCTTTTAAAACCTCATGTTCTGTGTGTTTGGTAGATCTTTAAATGGGCTTCCACTTTACCTGCTACACTTCGGACTGTACATTGCAACGCATTTATTTTTCATTTTAGTCAAATATTTTGGTACAAATGACTCCTGGACAGACACAAAATAAATAATTTGATCAATTGAAATGAATGTTAATGACACCATAGCAACAGAATGTTGTGATGTGTTTTGTTACAGGCCGCTGGCCACATACAACAGCCTGATATTAATGACACAATAGTAAAACAAAGAATGTTGTGATGTGTTTTGTTACAGGCCGCTGGCCACATACAACAGCCTGATATTAATGACACAATAGTAAAACAAAGAATGTTGTGATGTGTTTTGTTACAGGCCGCTGGCCACGTACAACAGCCTGAGCGATGACCACCTGTCCGGCTACTTTGCCAACAGTCGCATGCGCCGGCATCTCCGCAAGTCTGGACTGGTCAGTGTGTGTGTGTGGTGTGTGTGTGTGTATGTGAGAGCGAGAGAGAGGGAGTGAGAGTGAGATTTTGTGGCTGTGCGATTGTTTGCGTGTGTTGAATTTTATATGAGCGTGTAGCTGGTTACGTTTGGTCACCAATTACAGTGCTTTACATCATTGTTGTTTACTTGTGTTTGTTGAGAGAGAGAGTGTGTTTGCTCAATTTTGAGTCGAGCTCCATTTGTCTGGGAACCAATGACACACTTCTCAGTTCTGTGCCATAGATTTGTTTTCCCCATTGTTTACTGATAGTGCTTTATGTTCAGACATACCCTTTATATTACATACAGGTCTCTCTGTCAACATACCCTTTATATTACATGCAGGTCTCTGTCAACATACCCTTTATATTACATGCAGGTCTCTCTGTCAACATACCCTTTATATTACATGCAGGTCTCTCTGTCAACATACCCTTTATATTACATGCAGGTCTCTCTGTCAACATACCCTTTATATTACATACAGGTCTCTCTGTCAACATACCCTTTATATTACATACAGGTCTCTCTGTCAACATACCCTTTATATTACCTACAGGTCTCTCTGTCAACATACCCTTTATCTATATATATATACGACTAGTGTCTGTGTATCTGTCTGTGTATCTGTCTGTGTATCTGTCTGTGCGCGATGCACGGCCAAAGTTCTCGATGGATCTGCTTCAAATTTGGTGGGCATATTCAGGTTGACCCGGTACAGGACACAACCTGGTCGATATTTCAACACGTGCTCTCAGCGCGCAGCGCTGAACCGATTTTGGTTCCACCTCAGCTATTTTGGTTCCACCTCAGCTACCCGGGCCCCCATACCGACACACCATAGCCGCTACACCACATCACAACGCCAAAGTTCTCGGTGGATCTTTTTCAAATTTGGACACCGTATTCAGCTACACCCCGGACACAATATCATCGATGAGATATTTCAACACATGCTCTCAGCGCGCAGCGCTGAACTCATTTTCGTTTTTGTGTTCATTTCACCATTATAAGTAACTCTTCCTTATCTTCTCCAGTGTTTGGCGTTTATCTCCCTTCCTTCGTGTGGCTTTCCCGTTCAGTTCTAAGTTACTATTACTATTTTTAGAATGTCACTGCGCTGTCCACTGCGCTGTCCACAACGCTTCCCTTGCACCCGTAAGTTGTTCTTACTGTCAAAGTGAAAAGGTCGAATCAATTTATAACCACGCGAAAAATACACTCTCACCTATCTCTATATATTTATAGATACAGATATGCATATATATATACGGCTTCTCTGTGTGTGTGGGTGTTTGTGTGTGTGTGTGGGCAAAAACCTGTGTATTGTAGAGTTCTGTTTGTGATGTGGTCTAGCGGCTTTTGTCTGTCTGTATGTTCTGGCATGTGAGAAGCCACAGCAGATAATGTAGGGCCAAGAAATAAGCTCTAAAATTCTCAATCCCGTTTGACAGGACTTCGCCTTCAAAGGTGATTGTGGTGAACCGCCACGCTGTCTGTCTCTGTCTCGCGCCGTTCACCCCAAATTCCCGTTTCTGAGTAACTATTTTTAGAATGTCACTGCGCTGTCCAGAACGCTTCCCTTGCACCCGTAAGTTGTTCTTACTGTCAAAGTGAAAAGGTCGAATCAATTTATAGCCACGCGAAAAATACACTCTCACCTATCTCTATATATTTATAGATATACATATACATATATATATATATATACGGCTTCTCTGTGTGTGTGTTTGTGTGTGTGTGTGTGGGCAAAAACCTGTGGATTGTAGAGTTCTGTTTGTGATGGGGTCTAGCGGCTTTTGTCTGTCTGTATGTTCTGGCATTTGAGAAGCCACAACAGATAATATAGGGCTAAGAAATAAGCTCTAAAATTCTCAATCCCGTTTGACAGGACTTCGCCTGCAGAGGTGATTGTGATGAACCGCCACGCTGTCTGTCTCTGTCTCGCAATTCACCCCGGCGAAGCCGGGTATTCCTCTAGTATATATATATACGACTTGTGTCTGTGTGTCTGTGTGTGTGTCTGTGTGTGAGTTCGCGATGCACGGCCAAAGTTCTCGATGGATCTGCTTCAAATTTGGTGGGCATATTCAGGTAGACCCGGGACAGGACACAACCTGGTCGATATTTCAACACGTGCTCTCAGCGCGCAGCGCTGAACCGATTTTGGTTCCACCTCAGCTATTTTGGTTCCACCTCAGCTACCCGGGCCCCCATACCGACACACCAAAGCCAAAGTTCTCGGTGGATCTTTTTCAAATTTGGACACCGTATTCAGCTACACCCCGGACACAATATCATCGATGAGATATTTCAACACGTGCTCTCAGCGCGCAGCGCTGAACCGATTTTGGTTTTTGTGTTCATTTCACCATTATAAGTAACTCTTCCTTATCTTCTCATCTTCTCCAGGTTTTCAGCGTTTACCTCCCTTCCTTCGTATGGTGCACTATAGTATGAGTGGGGCGTCTTCGGATATTCCCGGCGTTCTGTTACTATTTTTAGAAGGTCACCGCAGTGTCCAGAACGTAAATTGGACCCGTAAATTATCCTCACTGTAAAAGTTCAAAGGTCGAATCAATTTATAGCCACGCGAAAAATACACTGTCATCTATCTCTCTATAGATACGGCTTCTCTGTGTTTGTGTGTGTGTGTGTGTGTGTGTCTCTCTCTATGTGAGCAACACCTGGGGATTGTTCAGTTCTGTTTGTGATGTGGTCTGGCGGCTTTTGTGTATTTGTATGTACTGGCCTTCCTTTGAAAAGCCATAACAGTTCAAAAGGGCTTACAGATAAGCTATAAATTGCTCAATCCTGTTTGAGTGGAGTTCGCCTCCAAAGGTGATTAACACGGTTACATTCGTCGACAAGGATGGGACTCGATATGGTCAGGAATGGCATTATGGCCACTGAATCATTTTCGTGCTGTTCCCATTCCACGAATCTGGGAGGGACCTAAGCTTGGCGGGTCCATTGTTCGGACCCTGCGAAGCCGGCGTACGGCTCTAAGTACTTCTTCCCGGCGAAGCCGGCTACCCGGCGAAGCGGGTATTCGTTCTAGTATTACATACAGGTCTCTCTGTCAACATACCCTTTATATTACATACAGGTCTCTCTGTCAACATACCGTACTTTCCGGGTTACAAGGCGCTACAGCGCATAAGGCGCACCCCCTTCTTTTTAAACAAAATTGTAATCCAGTCACCCATTGGGCGCAGGGGGCCGATAGGGCGCACCAAAATTAAAAAAGTATACCGGTAACAAACGGTCGAAAAATGAAAATAAGCCGCACATCAAAAGAAGAATACAGAGTGGAAATATGTGTTCTCTGTGTGTGCGGCAGATCAAAGGCAGGTCCATTGTGATAGCTCGGTTGCCTTGTTTAGACACTGACCTTCTTCCCAGGGGTCAATGACCCAGTTTTTGCTATGAGAGGTGTTTCCCCTGTCATAGATCTGAGAGAGGAAACACTTCCTGCACCGGGGTCAGTGACCGAGTTTAACCATGGGGCGGTCTCTTTGATGTCTTGAGAGGAAACTTGGCCAGGGTAGTACCTAGTAGCTGAAACATGCATTATCACAAGTTGTTTGACTGGTACTCAGGCGGTCTCTTTGATTTTTTTCGTATTTCATACACGGATTAGGCGCTTCGTTATACAAGACGCAGGGGTCAAACTCGAAGAAAAAAGTCGCGCCTTATGACCCGGAAAGTACGGTACCCTTTATATTACATACAGGTCTCTCTGTCAACATACCCTTTATATTACACACAGGTCTCTCTGTCAACATACCCTTTATATTACATACAGGTCTCTCTGTCAACATACCCTTTATATTACATACAGGTCTCTCTGTCAACATACCCTTTATATTACATACAGGTCTCTCTGTCAACATACCCTTTATATTACATACAGTGTGCATGCCGATGTGGCATGCATTCACCTACTTTTTGTTGTAATTACGTTTGCTCAAGCCATTGCACGATGTATAAAGAAGTAAACCGTGTTTTTATTGTGTCACCTTGTTGTGACCCGTTTTGTGGAGCGTTAATATTTTTACGTGAGATTCACGTGCTCCTTGTTCTGTTGTTGTGACCTGTTTTGGTCGGACCGTCACAAACTGCGTCGCAGTTTTAGAACACCGTGAGATTCACGTGCTCTTTTCTGTGTCTTGATTTTGGGGTGAGCCCTGCGAATCTGCGTTGCAAGTTTTAGAATACGTGTGACTCACGTGTTTTTAGCCTTGTGATGTCAGCTAGTTCCTTGGTCTTCTTTCTGTTAAATATACCGTTTTAAGTTTTGAGCATGCACGGAGTGCGTGATCGGTTACTGATTGGTTGTAAAATAGTAGTTTCACCCGATTCTGTCTTAGGAATGTTGTTGGTTGGTCAATCCGGTGACCTTTGACTTTTGAATAACTATTCCATGTTAGGTTTTTGTTTCCATAAATACCACTGCTTGACTCCTGTCTCGTCAGTCGATCTGAGGGTTTTAGGAAGCGTTTGGTTTTGATCTGTAAACGTATGAAGGTTAGCAAGTGAACCAACGGAGTGTTTCTTATGTTTTAACGTCAACGTAATGTTCTTGGAGACAGTTGTTTCTCTAGTGTGAATCGTTTTGTGCCCTTCGTTTGAGAGGCAACACGTTTTTGGTACTGCTGGTCAACCCACACAGCGCATAAGGTAATTTTGTTGTTACTTGTTTGTGTTGTGTTTTGGTCGCCATTTTGTAATGACTTTGTGAGTTGTTTATGTATAACGTGAGTTGAAAGTCTGACTTTTTGTAGTGTTTCTTTATTGTGTGTTCAACTGTTCTTGTGTTGTGAACGTACAGCAATGTTTTGTAGTTGCTAGAAAGTCGCTAATGTTTATAATGATAACTTGTGTTTTCTGTGGTTAACGAAGTTCGAAGTGAAACGTTTTCTCTGACTTTTTCAGCCTTACGTTGAAAGAATTTAGGTAAAAGAAGCTTGCGGTCTGTGGTGATCGTTTGTAAACGGGCTTATTTCTTGTAACGTTATTGAGGGAAAGTGGATGAGTAAATATCTTGTTTGTGACTTTGATTAACGCAGGAACGTTGTCGTTAGACTTTTTTGGTATGACAGTTTGCTTTGTATTCCTGGCCTGATGAGTCAACGTTTTGTATTTTCCTGAAAGTAGCCATTTTGGATTTAAACGTATGTATGCTAAGTTTCTTGAGTATTCTTAGTGCTTATGGTATTGTTGAACGTACGGAACGTAACTCTTTATTGTTGTTGAAGGACTAACCAACGAGTGTTTGGTATTTGTAACTTTCTTGTCTGTTTGTCTTCGCCTGTCTTGTGATTGTTTATTTTTCTTGTTTTTACTTCTTGTGTCTTTTTAATGCATTTGATACTTTTGCCATGTCTAATAATTTGTTTTCTTTTCTCTTTTTCTTTCTGTTCATAAGTTTTTTACCGCAATACGTAGTACTGTAAATATCATATATGCATTACTGATATCTAATATCAGATGTAAAACAAATAAACCAGTACTTTTGCGCGTTATCGCTTGTAACCTGTGTTTGTCATTTCGTATGAACAATATGTAGTACCAGCCTCGCTCACGAAGGCGCGCACATACAGGTCTCTCTGTCAACATACCCTTTATATTACATACAGGTCTCTCTGTCAACATACCCTTTATATTACATACAGGTCTCTCTGTCAACATACCCTTTATATTACATACAGGTCTCTCTGTCAACATACCCTTTATATTACATACAGGTCTCTCTGTCAACATACCCTTTATATTACATACAGGTCTCTCTGTCAACATACCCTTTATATTACATACAGGTCTCTCTGTCAACATACCCTTTATATTACATACAGGTCTCTCTGTCAACATACCCTTTATATTACATACAGGTCTCTCTGTCAACATACCCTTTATATTACATACAGGTCTCTCTGTCAACATACCCTTTATATTACATACAGGTCTCTCTGTCAACATACCCTTTATATTACATACAGGTCTCTCTGTCAACATACCCTTTATATTACATACAGGTCTCTCTGTCAACATACCCTTTATATTACATGCAGGTCTCTGTCAACATACCCTTTATAACTCATATTGCATGCAGGTCTCTCTGTCAACATACCCTTTATAACTCATATTACATGCAGGTCTCTCTGTCAACATACCCTTTATAACTCATATTACATGCAGGTCTCTTTGTCAACATACCCTTTATAACTCATATTACATGCAGGTCTCTCTGTCAACATACCCTTTATAACTCATATTGCATGCAGGTCTCTCTGTCAACATACCCTTTATAACTCATATTACATGCAGGTCTCTTTGTCAACATACCCTTTATAACTCATATTTAATTTACATGCAGGTCTCTCTGTCAACATACCCTTTATAACTCACTAGCGTGAGAGACCCGGCTTCGCCCGGGCTCAGACTGTGTGTGTGTGTGTGTGTGTGTGTGTGTTTTTCTCTCTCTGTCTGTCTCTGTCTGTCTGTCTCTCTGTCTGTCTGTCTGTCTTGTCACATATTGATATTTTAGGACAGAGAGAGCTAGTGTGTGCGTGTGTGAATTCTCAGACATATACAGAAAGCGCGATTGTTGTTTTGAATGATAAGTGTAGATCTATATGCAATCTGTTTCTGTGTGTGACAAGTGCGTGTAATTCTTTCGAGTGTTTTATCTGTACGAGGGCATGAGAATTCTCTTCAGTTTTGCAATCGTGCTGATACGCCGCGGCTTCGTGCTTTGATCTGAATACTCCGGAATATGACGTGAACCTGCTGAGGGATGCAGACGCGGCTTGTGCTTTGATGTGTTGTAGACGAAATGTAGCCGTTTTAGTAGACATGCAGTGATGACATCGAGATTGCTATAATTCTTTTTTCTTTTACGGGGGTAAGGAAGGGGTTTGTGTGGTGGTGATGCCGGGGGGATGATGGGGATGGTGGTTGGGTTGGTGTTGATGATGTAGGGCTAGTGGGAGTGGTAGTTGTGGAGTCGGTGGTGGTGGTGGGAATGGGGGTGGTGGTGGTGGGGGGGTCGGATCTGGGGATTGAAAGGGGGAGGGGGGGGGCAAGTTTACTTTTTTTTTTAGAAGAGCCAAGCCACAACTAAAAGTTTCTCTCTTCGGGGGGGGGGGGGGGGGGGAGGTGGAGGAGGATTGGAGGGCTGGCAGCGCAGCGGCGTCGGCAGCGGCGGTGGTGGTCAGGTGCACATCTTCACAGTCACAGGAGTGCACATGCACGACATCGTCTTCCTGCCCCCTCCCTTCTCGGAGCTTTGGCGATCACAGACAGACACACACACACAGACAGACAGACACTCTCTTTTATTTATATGTATAGATATTACATGCAGGTCTCTCTGTCAACATTTTATTTGAGCGAAACACCGATGATGCTCAGTTTTTTTCCATGTGTATTTAATTTTTTTTTTATAAAACTTGTTTAACTTCTTATAATGCTGATTTATCATATGCTCTGCCTACTGGTACTGAGGACCCCCCCACCCCCCCCCCCTCCCCTTATTAAGGCCCCTGAATATAGAACTACCTCTCTTTTAATAATAATGAACATTTATATAGCGCTTCTCCACAGCTCGAAGCGCTTTACAAGTTCAATTTACAAGTTCAGACCAATTGTTTTTTTCACATTTTCTGTTGATAACTCGTGTACATGAAGCCCGGGCATTGTAAGACCTGGTGTGCTCCGAGTTTCCCCGGGCATTGTAAGACCTGGTGTGCTCCGAGTTTCCCCGGGCATTGTAAGACCTGGTGTGCTCCGAGTTTCCCCGGGCATTGTAAGACCTGGTGTGCTCCGAGTTTCCCCGGGCATTGTAAGACCTGGTGTGCTCCGAGTTTCCCCGGGCATTGTAAGACCTGGTGTGCTCCGAGTTTCCCCGGGCATTGTAAGACCTGGTGTGCTCCGAGTTTCCCCGGGCATTGTAAGACCTGGTGTGCTCCGAGTTTCCCCGGGCATTGTAAGACCTGGTGTGCTCCGAGTTTCCCCGGGCATTGTAAGACCTGGTGTGCTCCGAGTTTCCCCGGGCATTGTAAGACCTGGTGTGCTCCGAGTTTCCCCGGGCATTGTAAGACCTGGTGTGCTCCGAGTTTCCCCGGGCATTGTAAGACCTGGTGTGCTCCGAGTTTCCCCGGGCATTGTAAGACCTGGTGTGCTCCGAGTTTCCCCGGGCATTGTAAGACCTGGTGTGCTCCGAGTTTCCCCGGGCATTGTAAGACCTGGTGTGCTCCGAGTTTCCCCGGGCATTGTAAGACCTGGTGTGCTCCGAGTTTCCCCGGGCATTGTAAGACCTGGTGTGCTCCGAGTTTCCCCGGGCATTGTAAGACCTGGTGTGCTCCGAGTTTCCCCGGGCATTGTAAGACCTGGTGTGCTCCGAGTTTCCCCGGGCATTGTAAGACCTGGTGTGCTCCGAGTTTCCCCGGGCATTGTAAGACCTGGTGTGCTCCGAGTTTCCCCGGGCATTGTAAGACCTGGTGTGCTCCGAGTTTCCCCGGGCATTGTAAGACCTGGTGTGCTCCGAGTTTCCCCGGGCATTGTAAGACCTGGTGTGCTCCGAGTTTCCCCGGGCATTGTAAGACCTGGTGTGCTCCGAGTTTCCCCGGGCATTGTAAGACCTGGTGTGCTCCGAGTTTCCCCGGGCATTGTAAGACCTGGTGTGCTCCGAGTTTCCCCGGGCATTGTAAGACCTGGTGTGCTCCGAGTTTCCCCGGGCATTGTAAGACCTGGTGTGCTCCGAGTTTCCCCGGGCATTGTAAGACCTGGTGTGCTCCGAGTTTCCCCGGGCATTGTAAGACCTGGTGTGCTCCGAGTTTCCCCGGGCATTGTAAGACCTGGTGTGCTCCGAGTTTCCCCGGGCATTGTAAGACCTGGTGTGCTCCGAGTTTCCCCGGGCATTGTAAGACCTGGTGTGCTCCGAGTTTCCCCGGGCATTGTAAGACCTGGTGTGCTCCGAGTTTCCCCGGGCATTGTAAGACCTGGTGTGCTCCGAGTTTCCCCGGGCATTGTAAGACCTGGTGTGCTCCGAGTTTCCCCGGGCATTGTAAGACCTGGTGTGCTCCGAGTTTCCCCGGGCATTGTAAGACCTGGTGTGCTCCGAGTTTCCCCGGGCATTGTAAGACCTGGTGTGCTCCGAGTTTCCCCGGGCATTGTAAGACCTGGTGTGCTCCGAGTTTCCCCGGGCATTGTAAGACCTGGTGTGCTCCGAGTTTCCCCGGGCATTGTAAGACCTGGTGTGCTCCGAGTTTCCCCGGGCATTGTAAGACCTGGTGTGCTCCGAGTTTCCCCGGGCATTGTAAGACCTGGTGTGCTCCGAGTTTCCCCGGGCATTGTAAGACCTGGTGTGCTCCGAGTTTCCCCGGGCATTGTAAGACCTGGTGTGCTCCGAGTTTCCCCGGGCATTGTAAGACCTGGTGTGCTCCGAGTTTCCCCGGGCATTGTAAGACCTGGTGTGCTCCGAGTTTCCCCGGGCATTGTAAGACCTGGTGTGCTCCGAGTTTCCCCGGGCATTGTAAGACCTGGTGTGCTCCGAGTTTCCCCGGGCATTGTAAGACCTGGTGTGCTCCGAGTTTCCCCGGGCATTGTAAGACCTGGTGTGCTCCGAGTTTCCCCGGGCATTGTAAGACCTGGTGTGCTCCGAGTTTCCCCGGGCATTGTAAGACCTGGTGTGCTCCGAGTTTCCCCGGGTCTCAAAAGAGGGGTGCCACTGTACTCGGTGTGTGTCTTCAAATGTTAAGTTTGTAATCAAACTTGTTCAACCTCTTGCTATGCTGATTTATTATATATATGCCATGCCTTCTTTTACATTCAGATCTCCAGGGGCGGGCAGATCGTGTCGGAGTCGACGTACCGACTCAACATGAGTCGCAAGGAGCACAAAAAGCACGTCAAGGATATGCTGGCACAAGCCATCGTTCACAAGACGCTCGACCTCGAGCGGTCCCGTCAGTCCGATATCAAAAAGAAGCTGGAGGAAATTGCCAAGATACAGCTTGTCAGAAGAGTGCGGGTAAGTTTTTTTTTAACATTTTATTTTATGATTCACAAAAGCAATTTGTTTGGTTTTGTGTGTGTGTTTGTGGTGTGTGTGTGGTGTGTATGTGTGTGGTGTTTGTGTGTGGTGTGTGTGTGGTGTTTGTGTGTGGTGTGTGTGTGGTGTCTGTGTGTGGTGTGTATGTGTGTGGTGTGTGTGGAGTGAGTGTGTGTGGTGTGTGTGGAGTAAGTGTGTGTGGTGTGTATGTGTGTGGTGTTTGTGTTTCACGTTGCAGTTTCAGTGTGTAAGTTAATATACATGTCTGTATAATGTTGAAACTCCACATTGTGCAGATGATTTTTATTTTTGTTTTAAATATGGGATTTTATTCTGTTTGATAGTTTTCATTTGTTTGTAGTTGCTACCTACTTGTGTCAGCGCAAGAGCAGATCTTCATATGTTTTATGCAATGAAAAATTGTTCCTAGGGTATCTAAGTTGTGTCATCTATTTTTCGACAGTAATACATTTAAACAATTTGTTTCTGAATGTTTGCATGGCCTCATATAGTTTGCTTGCTACTAGATAAATATTTGAATTGATGTTATTGATGTTGTGATTATAGAATGTCTTAAACTGTGTTTCAAAGATGCTTTGAAATATGTTTTCTGGAAGTAGTAAAATGTTTCTTGGGGAGGGACATGCAGTCTCCAGTGTTGAGAATTGCAAAACTCAGAGCAATATCTTTGGCCCCAGTTTATACGAGCTGTCTGCAATTTTAATTTGTACGTAAAGGGTTGTATGTTGGGTTTTCCCTCTGTTTTCTTTTGTTTGTATGTGAGCTGTATGTGAGCTGTATGTGAGCATGCTGCTTTTTGGGAACAGTTGACTGATACTTGATTCATACTTATGAATTATTTACTGAACACTCCCTGAAACAGAATGAACGCTCTCGGCTGTATGCATATGAGGAGACACTGTTACCGTTGTTGTCGTCGCGGTCCAATCGTACACGCTCCCCCTCCCCACGACATTTGCGCCCAAAACAGGGGTTAAAGCCGCAGAGTTCAGGCAAAGAAGATCGGGTATTGAACAGAATGTCGCTTGTGGATCTGAATGGAGTTTTGTGCGTGGCGTGGTCTAACTCCCTGTGTTGATCTGCACCTAACTGTTCCTTGACACTGTGACAGTGTAAATTAATGCTGATGGCTGTTTGTCTGAATGGTAGTGGTGTCATGACAGTGAAGCGTGCGTTTAATGCTGATGGTTGTTTGTCTGAATGGTAGTGATGTCGATGACAGTGAAGCGTGCGTTTAATGCTGATGGTTGTTTGTCTGAATGGTAGTGATGTCGATGACAGTGAAGCGTGCGTTTAATGCTGATGGCTGTTTGTCTGAATGGTAGTGGTGTCATGACAGTGAAGCGTGCGTTTATAATGCTGATGGCTGTTTGTCTGAATGGTAGTGGTGTCATGACAGTGAAGCGTGCGTTTATAATGCTGATGGCTGTTTGTCTGAATGGTAGTGGTGTCATGACAGTGAAGCGTGTGTTTATAATGCTGATGGCTGTTTGTCTGAATGGTAGTGGTGTCATGACAGTGAAGCGTGCGTTTATAATGCTGATGGCTGTTTGTCTGAATGGTAGTGGTGTCATGACAGTGAAGCGTGCGTTTATAATGCTGATGGCTGTTTGTCTGAATGGTAGTGGTGTCATGACAGTGAAGCGTGCGTTTAATGCTGATGGCTGTTTGTCTGAATGGTAGTGGTGTCATGACAGTGAAGCGTGCGTTTAATGCTGATGGCTGTTTGTCTGAATGGTAGTGGTGTCATGACAGTGAAGCGTGCGTTTAATGCTGATGGCTGTTTGTCTGAATGGTAGTGATGTCGATGACAGTGAAGCGTGCGTTTAATGCTGATGGCTGTTTGTCTGAATGGTAATGGTGTCAAGAGGTACAGTGAAAGCTTGAGGTGTTTTGTCAACGGGTAGTGCCAGAGAGGAGGGAAAATGCAGCTTGCAGGAAACAGTGTCTTGGTTTCAGCAACCAATCAAACTACTCATGTTAAAATTAAAAAGTAGCGTTATTTTCATACAATAAACTGTTCAAGCAATCAAACCTGAGTTTGAACGGTTGACTGAGCGGTTGATGATTTATTTTTCAGCATTTTCACATTGAACAAAATTACAATTATAACGCAAACACGAGAGATGGCTTTTTGGTCACTGATACCTGACTGATCAAAGTGAAGATGTGCAATATTGTGTGGTTGGTAAAGGTGGGGTATATACTGTTGCAAGCCGACCAGTTTTACACAAGTATATGAGTTGAGTGAAGATGTGCAATATTGTGTGGTTGGTAAAGGTGGGGTATACTGTTGCAAGCCGACCAGTTTTACACAAGTATGAGTTGAGTGAAGATGTGCATGCACTCAAAAGAAGCAGACCTGGGAACCCCTGTTTTGCACTTGGAGCATTCTTAAGCAAACTTGGTGTATTTTCAGAAAAATAAACATACTCAACGCAGCATTTGAACATCCATGATTCAAACATGTTTCATGTGCGTTGGCCGCACCATTAATTAAGTTTATCGTCAATACATTTAAAGCAAATGCTTCTTTCAATGTTTACTGACAAAAACTGTAATCAAGTGTTAAAATACTTGATCGGCTTCGGGATGCGCTTCTGAATAAAACTTTTTCCCGTCATATTTCTTTCCACTGACCATGCTACAGGCCTTGTAGACAATTGTGCATACAAAATACGGCAAAATCCTATGGGTTCCCAGGTCTGAAGAAAGTACCATTTTAGAACGTACACTGCAATTTTTCAAGGGGCTTGCATGAGCATTAGGAGTTTCAGAGCAGCCTCAAGAGTTATTTCGGGAGTTGATCTATCTGCTGTGCTGTTGCCTAACTGTTGCACTGTGTTCCTCGATCACTGTTCTGTAACTGTACCAGTTTTGTGACTGTACCAGTTCTGTGACTACCAGTTTTGTGACTGTACCAGTTTTGTGACTGTACCAGTTTTGTGACTGTACCAGTTCTGTGACTGTACCAGTTTTGTGACTGTACCAGTTCTGTGACTGTACCAGTTCTGTGACTGTACTGTTCTGTAACTGTACCAGTTTTGTGACTGTACCAGTTCTGTGACTACCAGTTTTGTGACTGTACCAGTTCTGTGACTGTACCAGTTCTGTGACTGTACCAGTTCTGTGACTGTACCAGTTTTGTGACTGTACCAGTTCTGTGACTACCAGTTTTGTGACTGTACCAGTTCTGTGACTGTACCAGTTCTGTGACTGTACCAGTTCTGTGACTGTACCAGTTTTGTGACTGTACCAGTTCTGTGACTGTACTGTTCTGTGACTGTACCAGTTTTGTGACTGTACCAGTTCTGTGACTGTACCAGTTTTGTGACTGTACTGTTTTGTGACTGTACCAGTTTTGTGACTGTACCAGTTTTGTGACTGTACCAGTTTTGTGACTACCAGTTTTGTGACTGTACCAGTTCTGTGACTACCAGTTTTGTGACTGTACCAGTTTTGTGATTGTACCAGTTTTGTGACTGTACCAGTTTTGTGACTGTACCAGTTTTGTGACTGTACCAGTTCTGTGACTACCAGTTTTGTGACTGTACCAGTTTTGTGACTGTACCAGTTTTGTGACTGTACCAGTTTTGTGACTACCAGTTTTGTGACTGTACCAGTTCTGTGACTGTACCAGTTCTGTGACTGTACCAGTTTTGTGACTGTACCAGTTCTGTGACTACCAGTTTTGTGACTGTACCAGTTTTGTGATTGTACCAGTTCTGTGACTGTACCAGTTTTGTGACTGTACCAGTTCTGTGACTGTACCAGTTTTGTGACTGTACCAGTTCTGTGACTGTACCAGTTTTGTGACTGTACCAGTTCTGTGACTGTACCAGTTTTGTGACTGTACCAGTTCTGTGACTGTACCAGTTTTGTGACTGTACCAGTTTTGTGACTGTACCAGTTCTGTGACTGTACCAGTTTTGTGACTGTACCAGTTCTGTGACTGTACCAGTTCTGTGACTGTACCAGTTCTGTGACTGTACCAGTTCTGTGACTGTACCAGTTCTGTGACTGTACCAGTTCTGTGACTGTACCAGTTCTGTGACTGTACCAGTTTTGTGACTGTACCAGTTTTGTGACTGTACCAGTTCTGTGACTACCAGTTTTGTGACTGTACCAGTTTTGTGACTGTACCAGTTTTGTGACTGTACCAGTTCTGTGACTGTACCAGTTTTGTGAAGTGTGAGCTGGTTGTCTGTTGCACATTGTGAGCTGAGTGCTATTAATAGTGTCAGTCGTACTATTAATAGTGTCAGTCGTGCTATTAATAGTGTCAGTCGTGCTATTAATAGTGTCAGTCGTGCTATTAATGGTGTCAATCGTGCTATTAATCGTGTCAATCATGCTATTAATTGTGTCAATCATGCTATTAATGGTGTCAAACCCTAACCCGATGTTGTACACGCTGTGCGTTCCCTCCACCCAGGCCACGACCGGGCGACGAGGGGATGAAGACATCCTCCCTCTCTTGACGCCCAGGGCAAGCCGACCTGGGTCTAGCCCCGCCTACCAGGAAGGAAAGGGGCGGAGCCGTGGTAGTAAGCACCGCCCCTACAGCGCGCCCCGCGCCAGGGCCGAGTCTAGACTCTCACAAATGTCGGTTGAGGAAGAAGGAGATGTGAGTCCAGCAGAAACATCATCCAACTATTCTTATGGTTGCTGAGATAAGAATTGTCAAATGCTAAAAGTAGCAGCAACATTTTTGGCTTTGGTTTTTTCCCCATTCACTTCTTTTTCACCTTTTAGTTTAGGACATCAAAAAACTTTCGGAATTTTTTTATTTTCCATTATTTTAATTACTTCTTTACTGTTTTGTTTCAATTTTTTTTTTAGCTTTTGGATATCACAAAGGTTGTGAATATGCATAAAAAGGTTAGGAGACAAAAGGAGATGGAATGTGGATGCAGGTATATACTTGACTTGACATCCACATTAGGTAGACAGCTAACGTACATTTCAAATTGACATCCACAACAGATAGACAACTAACGTACGTTTCAAATTGACATCCACAACAGATAGACAACTAACGTACGTTTCAAATTGACATCCACAACAGATAGACAACTAACGTACGTTTCAAATTGACATCCACAACAGATAGACAACTAACGTTTCAAATTCACGATTAGAAAAAAAAAAATTGTTAGTCATTGAATGCATGACCTTGTGGCCTTTTAATGGTCAGACACACGAAACACTTAGCTCAGTAGGCGGTCAGTTCACTTAGCTCAGTAGGCGGTCAGTTCACTTAGCTCAGTAGGCGGTCAGTTCACTTAGCTCAGTAGGCGGTCAGTTCACTTAGCTCAGTAGGCGGTCAGTTCACTTAGCTCAGTAGGCGGTCAGTTCACTTAGCTCAGTAGGCGGTCAGTTCACTTAGCTCAGTAGGCGGTCAGTTCACTTAGCTCAATAGGCGGTCAGTTCACTTAGCTCAGTAGGCGGTCAGTTGACTTAGCTCAGTAGGCGGTCAGTTCACTTAGCTCAGTAGGCGGTCAGTTCACTTAGCTCAGTAGGCGGTCAGTTCACTTAGCTCAGTAGGCGGTCAGTTGACTTAGCTCAGTAGGCGGTCAGTTGACTTAGCTCAGTAGGCGGTCAGTTCACTTAGCTCAGTAGGCGGTCAGTTCACTTAGCTCAGTAGGCGGTCAGTTCACTTAGCTCAGTAGGCGGTCAGTTCACTTAGCTCAGTAGGCGGTCAGTTCACTTAGCTCAGTAGGCGGTCAGTTCACTTAGCTCAGTAGGCAGTGAGTTGACTTAGCTCAGTAGGCGGTCAGTTGACTTCCCGTACGAAATGAACATATATGAACATATAAGAGACATATAAGAAACCTATAAGTTTCTTATAAGAAACATATAAGTTTCATATATGACAAGTAAAAAGCTATGTATGTCAGTTGTAGGAATAGGTTTCTTATAAGTCTCTTATATGAAAAAGACCCCAATTCATATAAGAATCATATATGAATCATATATGAGAACCTGCACTTCCAGAAACCTATAGTTCTCTTATATGTTTCTTATATGAATCTTATATGACTCTTATATGAATCATCACTTAGTTTCTGCATAGGAGAATTCAGGACTTAGAAAAAATATTGGACAATGCTGAATTACTGGCAATACTGGCTTTCATATATGTTTCATATATGAACAGGAAGTGGATGGTTTGCCTTGAGCATTATCTCCCCCTGACTGAACGGCCATCTTTGTGACAGCAGCTCTGTGAGGATGTTTAGCAGAAAATCAGTGAAAGAGCAGGACTAAAATGCAAAGTTCTTACAGAAATAATTGGACTTGATGTATGAATATGTGAAGAGAATGTTTATGTCATGCTGATGTTTGTGGGTGGCTGGCAGCCCAACCAACCCAACAGCTTGACACTGACAGGTTTGTGTTTTTATTCAAAATCCAGAATTTCCCTCCATTATTTGTTTTACTTTACAGTTCTGGTTCTGCATCAGGTGATCAAATCATGTTTACCAGCACTACTTTGGTTCAAGCAACAAGAAACTGTGACAGCTGTGCATATTCAAGAAAATTATTTGTGGCTGTAACTTGTTTGTTGTTTCTTGTTCATAATTTCAAGTTTCAAAGTATTGGATTTGAAGAGGACAATGCATGTCTTACTCCTCTTCTTGTGACCAGTGATTTAGAGATCTGTTTGTTTTTGCCCTCAAAATAAACACAACTTCAGTAAAGATATGTATATATACTGAACCAAAAGGTATTTTGCAGTTGGATTCATTATAATTCAAAGTCAAGACAGTTAAATTGGGTTAAGCAGGTGTTATTTCCCTTGTAAACACAAATGTAGGTCAAGGTCGTGTGTCTAGTATGAGACATATAAATATCATATATGAGACATATAAGAATCCTATGAGGGAGATGTAGGTTTCATATAAGATTCTTATAAGTCTCATATATGAACATTTCATATAAGAGACCTATAGCTTTCTTATAAGAGAATATAAGATTCATATAAGAGACCTATATGAGCTCAGGTTATAGGTTCATATATGATTCATATAAGTTTCTTATAAGAATTTACCTCATTTGCATTTAAAATACCTATAAGCCACATATATGAAATTGTCATACAAGACTCTTATAAGAATCTTATATGAAATTGGGTCCAATTTCTTATAAGAACGTTTCGTACGGGTTAGCTCAGTAGGCGGTCAGTTCACTTAGCTCAGTAGGCGGTCAGTTCACTTAGCTCAGTAGGCAGTGAGTTCAACCTCTGTTGATTTGGTTGTGTGCTTTTCTGTTGTGGGTGAGTTTTTAACACACAATGAAGTGCATGTTTGTGTTTATCCATTTCTTTGTTGTTTGTTAACATTAATTTTTCTTTTTTGTTCTGCTTTATTTAGACAATAAGTAATGTTGTGTTTCACACCTCTGCGTTTATTCAGTCATACTTTTTGAAATTCCAGATGAAGAAATGGTTAACTGTATATATATAGTCTCAAAAGTTATTGAAAATCAGACTCTGTTTCTTTTCTAATTTTTTTTCATTTGTCATGCTCCTTTGGCATTTTGTCTACTGGTAGTGGATAGGATTTGTTATTCTTTGCGTGATTTGAAGTTTGATGAAGATTCAGATGGGTAAGACAACAGTGTATGCACCACCTTGCACAGGGTTTTCACTTTGCTTGTTGCATGAAACCAAGGCTACACTGTTCTTGACGTGTTCAACTTGCACCACAGTTGAATCGGTCATTATCAATACAACTATAATTGCTTACTGATAACTGTTGTAGTATTAGTAGTTTAGTCATTTGTACTCAGATGTAATTCGTCTTACTTTTATTAGCATCAAACTTGTCCTAATTCATATACTAGACTTGAATAATAGATTTTTCATCCATACATGTGAAAGGAAAAAAACACGAAAAAGAAACCATGCATAAGCGAAATATGACAGTCGATGTGGTTTTGTGAGTTTGTGTTGGATGTGCGTGTGTGTGTCTGCGTGTGTGCTTGCATGGGTAAGAATAAGTCAGTATCAGTCAGTCATTGTAGATGGTAGTCTTTAAGTTTACAAGAGAAAAGAAGTAAAAATAAAGTAAACCAAATACTGTATCATTGAGGTACGTGTTAATGTTGTGTGTGTATTGACACCTGTCAGGTGTTGTACCTGGATGATGAGGGGCGACCTCTGACACCTGTCCACAATGATCACAACTTTGGGGAACAGAATCAGATTGACACCAGGCACCTGCATACAGTAAGTACAGTCTGCCTTTACCTGTGTGTGTGTGTGTGTGTGCGTTTGTATATGTACAACTCGGTTGTTCAGAATGAGTTTGTGTGTGTGTGCGTGTGTATATGTGCAACTAGGTTGTTAAGAATCAATGACCAATAACTGAATGAAATGTTTCCCAGATGGACACGGCGGCACTGAGGAAGTACGCCATGCTGATGGCCACGATGGAGGAGGGTCGTGGAGTGACATCCCCTTACATGCTGTCGCAGGTGCCGCTGCCCCCCAAGACCCCCATGAGTTCTCGAACCCCGCGCAGCGCCCGCCGGGTGCAGAGTGCGTCCCCCCAACGTCCCGTCACCACTGATGTGAGTGTATTACAGTCTGTAAGATGATAGACATGACAATGATACAGTCTGTATGATGATAGACATCACAATGATACAGTCTGTATGATGATAGACATTACAATGATACAGTTTGTATGATGATAGACATTACAATGATACAGTCTGTAAGATGATAGACATTACAATGATACAGTCTGTATGATGATAGACATTACAATGATACAGTCTGTATGATGATAGACATTACAATGATACAGTCTGTATGATGATAGACATCACAATGATACAGTCTGTAAGATGATAGACATCACAATGATACAGTCTGTAAGATGATAGACATTACAATGATACAGTCTGTAAGATGATAGACATTACAATGATACAGTCTGTATGATGATAGACATTACAATGATACAGTCTGTATGATGATAGACATTACAATGATACAGTCTGTATGATGATAGACATCACAATGATACAGTCTGTAAGATGATAGACATCACAATGATACAGTCTGTAAGATGATAGACATCACAATGATACAGTCTGTATGATGATAGACATCACAATGATACAGTCTGTATGATGATAGACATCACAATGATACAGTCTGTATGATGATAGAGACATCACAATGATACAGTCTGTAAGATGATAGACATCACAATGATACTGTCTGTAAGATGATAGACATTACAATGATACAGTCTGTAAGATGATAGACATCACAATGATACAGTCTGTATGATGATAGACATCACAATGATACAGTCTGTAAGATGATAGACATTACAATGATACAGTCTGTATGATGATAGACATCACAATGATACAGTCTGTATGATGATAGACATCACAATGATACAGTCTGTATGATGATAGACATCACAATGATACAGTCTGTATGATGATAGACATTACAATGATACAGTCTGTAAGATGATAGACATTACAATGATACAGTCTGTATGATGATAGACATCACAATGATACAGTCTGTATGATGATAGACATTACAATGATACAGTCTGTAAGATGATAGACATTACAATGATACAGTCTGTATGATGATAGACATTACAATGATACAGTCTGTAAGATGATAGACATTACAATGATACAGTCTGTATGATGATAGACATTACAATGATACAGTCTGTATGATGATAGACATTACAATGATACAGTCTGTATGATGATAGACATTACAATGATACTGTCTGTAAGATGATAGACATCACAATGATACAGTCTGTATGATGATCGATAGACATCACAATGATACAGTCTGTATGATGATAGACATCACAATGATACAGTCTGTATGATGATAGACATGACAATGATACAGTCTGTATGATGATAGACATTACAATGATACAGTCTGTAAGATGATAGACATCACAATGATACAGTCTGTATGATGATAGACATCACAATGATACAGTCTGTATGATGATAGACATCACAATGATACAGTCTGTAAGATGATAGACATCACAATGATACAGTCTGTAAGATGATAGACATCACAATGATACTGTCTGTAAGATGATAGACATTACAATGATACAGTCTGTAAGATGATAGACTTTACAATGATACAGTCTGTAAGATGATAGACATCACAATGATACAGTGTATGATGATAGACATCACAATGATACAGTCTGTATGATGATAGACATTACAATGATACAGTCTGTATGATGATAGACATTACAATGATACAGTCTGTAAGATGATAGACATTACAATGATACAGTCTGTAAGATGATAGACATTACAATGATACAGTTTGTATGATGATAGACATTACAATGATACAGTCTGTAAGATGACAGACATCACAATGATACTGTCTGTAAGATGATAGACATTACAATGATACAGTCTGTAAGATGATAGACATCACAATGATACAGTCTGTATGATGATAGACATTACAATGATACAGTCTGTAAGATGATAGACATTACAATGATACAGTCTGTATGATGATAGACATCACAATGATACAGTCTGTATGATGATAGACATCACAATGATACAGTCTGTATGATGATAGACATCACAATGATACAGTCTGTATGATGATAGACATCACAATGATACAGTCTGTATGATGATAGACATTACAATGATACAGTCTGTATGATGATAGACATCACAATGATACAGTCTGTATGATGATAGACATTACAATGATACAGTCTGTATGATGATAGACATTACAATGATACAGTCTGTATGATGATAGACATCACAATGATACAGTCTGTATGATGATAGACATCACAGTGATACAGTCTGTAAGATGATAGACATTACAATGATACAGTCTGTATGATGATAGACATTACAATGATACAGTCTGTATGATGATAGACATTACAATGATACAGTCTGTATGATGATAGACATCACAATGATACAGTCTGTATGATGATAGACATTACAATGATACAGTCTGTATGATGATAGACATTACAATGATACAGTCTGTATGATGATAGACATCACAATGATACAGTCTGTATGATGATAGACATCACAATGATACAGTCTGTATGATGATAGACATTACAATGATACACCTTGTCCCAGGTACAGGAGCTGATAATCCGCTGATAATCCTGACAGAGCTATTTTTGAAAATTGTCTTTTCATGAAATGTTACGATTGAGTGAATTCAGTAATCTTGTTGCAACCTGGTAGCTCAGTTGGAAGAGCACTAGACTTGTGATCCTAAGGTCGCAGGTTCCAATCACCTGAACACGCACACACCTGGGTAGCTCGACTCTGTTGCCGCTAGCTTTCCACTGGGAGGAAGCAACCCGAATTTCCCAGCAATTGGACAATAAAGTAATGAAAATAAATGGATGTGTGCAGTCCCGGATTGCTCGCCTGCACCGCCCAGAGACGGCCAAGGTTCACTATGGCGACCAGCAGACCATGTGCAAAGTGCTGATGAAATACCACGGCTGGGCGCTCAAGCTTGCTCGCGAGAAGATGGACCCCACGCAGGAAGTGGTCATCGAGCAGCAGCATTGTGGGGGAAACACGCTCACCGTCTTCAAGGACAGACTGCTGCCTGGATGTGAGTATACTTTTCAACACATTTTGTTCTGCTCTGATCTTCATTGAGGAAGTGTTGAATTGGGAGGGGGGGGGGGGGGGGGGGGAAGTGGTCAGACTGCTGCCTGAATGTGAGTATACTTTTCAACACATTCTGTTCTGCTTTGATCGATCTTCATGGAGGGAGTGTAAAATTGGGGGGTCCTAATAAAAGGGGTGGGGCTGGGGGGAGAAGGGGGGAGTATTTGTAACTGCCAAGCAGAGGTTTCAGTTTACACTGGCTTTTTGTCTTCTCCACAGCGGCCTTTGAGTTCATCTCGTACCGTCACCGTGGTTACCCGTTCAGCCTGTCGCTGTACGTGGACGGGCAGATGGACAGCCGAGTCAGCACGTGCTGCGAGTATCGTCACAAGCGCGGCGCCAAGATCGGCGGCAAACAAGGGCACTTCAGTGTGCTGAAGGTGGAGGGTGCTGTCCCTTGCTACAAGTGAGTGCAGGGTTACGTGCTGTGGCGCGATTTCATTTTCTTAAAAACATCATCCCATTGCTGGCTCTTAGTCTCCTAGTGTGCTCTTGTGGACCCTTGCATTCACATAGCAGTTTTTATAGGACTGTGAATTTAGCTCTACAATCTCTCTCCTGGTGTGCTCTTGTGGACCCTTGCATTCACATCGCAGTTTTTATAGGACTGTGAATTTAGCTCTACAATCTCTCTCCTGGTGTGCTCTTGTGGACCCTTGCATTCACATCGCAGTTTTTATAGGACTGTGAATTTAGCTCTACAATCTCTCCCCTGTTTGACTGACTTTATTCCTCTGAAGGCGATTCTTGTGCTTCCTGCACTTAATATAGTTACACACCGGATCTTGCCTGTCATGTTCCAGGTGCCAGGTGGCCAAAGGTGTGGTGATGAGGAACAAGGCTACGTCCAAGAAGCCGAAGCGAGCGGTCAAGCCTCACAAGGAGGAGGTCATCGTCGTGTCCACCGCCAGGGACGATTACGACAATGAATACCTGGAACGCCGGGTGGAGGAACCCAAACCCTCAAGTGGTGAGCACTCCTCTTTCTCCTCTTTCTCCTTTTTCTCCTCTTTCTCCTCTTTCTCAGCTTTTAAAGCTACTGTTCTTCTCTTATAATTTTTCTAAGCTCCACCACAGATCTGATCAGTTTCACACGGGGTGAAAGCACAGATCTGATCAGTTTCACACGGGGTGAAAGCACAGATCTGACCAGTTTCACACAGGGTGAAAGCACAGATCTGACCAGTTTCACACAGGGTGAAAGCACAGATCTCACCAGTTTCACACGGGGTGAAAGCGCAGATCTGACCAGTTTCACACGGGGTGAAAGCGCAGATCTAACTAGTTTCACACGGGATGAAAGCACAGATCTGACCAGTTTCACACGGGGTGAAAGCACAGATCTGACCAGTTTCACACGGGGTGAAAGCACAGATCTGATCAGTTTCACACGGGGTGAAAGCACAGATCTGACCAGTTTCACACGGGGTGAAAGCACAGATCTGATCAGTTTCACAAGGGATGAAAGCACAGATCTGATCAGTTTCACACGGGGTGAAAGCACAGATCTGACCAGTTTCACACGGGATGAAAGCACAGATCTGATCAGTTTCACACGGGGTGAAAGCACAGATCTGATCAGTTTCACACGGGGTGAAAGCACAGATCTGATCAGTTTCACACAGGGTGAAAGCACAGATCTGATCAGTTTCACACGGGGTGAAAGCACAGATCTGATCAGTTTCACACGGGATGAAAGCACAGATCTGATCAGTTTCACAAGGGATGAAAGCACAGATCTGATCAGTTTCACACGGGGTGAAAGCACAGATCTGATCAGTTTCACACGGGGTGAAAGCACAGATCTGACCAGTTTCACACGGGGTGAAAGCACAGATCTGACCAGTTTCACACGGGGTGAAAGCACAGATCTGACCAGTTTCACACGGGGTGAAAGCACAGATCTGATCAGTTTCACACGGGGTGAAAGCACAGATCTGACCAGTTTCACATAGGGTGAAAGCACAGATCTGATCAGTTTCACACAGGGTGAAAGCACAGATCTGATCAGTTTCACACGGGGTGAAAGCACAGATCTGACCAGTTTCACACGGGGTGAAAGCACAGATCTGATCAGTTTCACACGGGATGAAAGCACAGATCTGACTAGTTTCACACAGGGTGAAAGCACAGATCTGACCAGTTTCACATGGGATGAAAGCACAGATCTGACCAGTTTCACATGGGATGAAAGCACAGATCTGATCAGTTTCACACGGGGTGAAAGCACAGATCTGACCAGTTTCACACGGGGTGAAAGCACAGATATGACCAGTTTCACACAGGGTGAAAGCACAGATCTGACCAGTTTCACACGGGATGAAAGCACAGTCCTAATTCAGTTTTTGTTTGTTGAAGATTTTCTTAGCCCAGTGTTTTCATCAAAGAAAGGCCTTGTTTGACTCAGATTGCTTCAGAAGCTTGTTCCAGTCTTTAAAGACTTTCTGAACTTTTTTTTTTAGAAATCTTTAGATAATAGTGTGCCTGCTGTAGAATCTTGTTTAAAGGGTTTTTTTCTGAGCTTTGAGTTGTGGTTGAAGAATACTTATTTTCAATAGGATTTTTTGTGATAGCTGGATTTAGAATCTAGTTTCAAGCTTTTGAAAGATCTTCCTTCCTCATGTAGTTATCCGATTAATGAAAGAGATTATTTTGGGGGTAGGAACTCTGTGCATTGGTATTTCAGCTTTACTTTCTTCTCTTCAAAAGGGTTTAGAACCTAGTGATAGTTTTATTAGTGTATGATTTGATTTGTCCAAGTAGATTGATGTAATTGCAGAGAAAATGTTAGTATTATAGCTTTAACATTGCTGCTTATAATAGAAGTTATCATGCTTTTTACCAGGGAGTGGGCAGAGATTCAAGTGAATAGTTTTTCAATTTTTGTTGTTTTAATTTACAGTGCAACTGTAAGAGTTGCACAAAGGTAGACATTGTGTAGCTTGCTGTATGTTGTACAAGAATGAATTGCCCTTGCAGAAGACACGAAGGAAAAAGCGGTGGTAGTGGCAGTTGAGAAAGAGGAGAAGGACGCTGATGACAGAAAGCTAAAGTCGGCCAAGAGCGCAGGTAGTTAGGTGTTCCATCATGCGTGACGTCTAGATGTGGTTTTGGTGTACATTCTCTCATGCGTGTCATCCTTATTTGGATGTGGTGTTGGTGTTCTTTCTTGGGCTTCATCTAATTTGGATGTGGTGTTAGATGTCCTTTCATGCGTGACATACAAGAAATGTGTTGGTATTAAAGCAGCTAATTGAATTCAAGGCAGAAAATCTCAATCAGAACATTTGCTTTGCTGAGGACAGCAGTTGTAGTGGTACCTGTAATGAAAGGACACCCTGGGACTGGCCGTAAGTGTCCCTACTATGCAGGTGGCCTTTTATGGCAGGTATGCCTGGGACAAATGTGAAACAGATATAAACAGCTCCCAAAATCAAGAATTAAAAACAAGAGAGGTGAATTTTGGTCAAATGATATAACAGCGAAGAGTGTCCTTTCATGGGAGGTGTCCACTTATCCTTGGTAGCACTGTTCCTGTTATAAGATTGACGCTTTTTGAAACTTGCAGGGTGTCCTATTATTGTAGGTGTCCTTGCTTGACAGGCATACTGTCACATACAAGTGTGCTTGGCTGCAGATGTCAAACATTTCTGGTTGAGATTCTTGCCTGCATTTGAAGTTCAGATCGGTGTGTCTAATTACTTTCCCTAGCTTTTCTGTGTGTCAATTTTCAGCACAGATACTTGCATGGTTTTAATGCACTATGGTTTTTTTATGGGCTTTAGTATATTTGTGAAAAAAACCACAATTTGTAAAAGTGAAGAACATTTAAATGCATTTCTCAGCAGTTGTGAAGAGGAAGTTCTAAGACAAACTATGAAAGTAACTCCTTGTGGTGTTTAGGGGTTGTGAAGAGGAAGTTCTAAGACAAACTATGAAAGTAACTCCTTGTGGTGTTTAGGGGTTGTGAAGAGGAACGTTATAAGACAAACTATGAAAGTAACTCCATGTGGTGTTTAGGGGTTGTGAAGAGGAAGTTCTAAGACAAACTATGAAAGTAACTCCTTGTGGTGTTTAGGGGTTGTGAAGAGGAAGTTATAAGACAAACTATGAAAGTAACTCCTTGTGGTGTTTAGGGGTTGTGAAGAGGAACGTTATAAGACAAACTATGAAAGTAACTCCTTGTGGTGTTTAGGGGTTGTGAAGAGGAAGTTATAAGACAAACTATGAAAGTAACTCCATGTGGTGTTTAGGGGTTGTAGAAGAGGAACGTTATAAGACAAACTATGAAAGTAACTCCTTGTGGTGTTTAGGGGTTGTGAAGAGGAACGTTATAAGACAAACTATGAAAGTAACTCCTTGTGGTGTTTAGGGGTTGTGAAGAGGAACGTTATAAGACAAACTATGAAAGTAACTCCTTGTGGTGTTTAGGGGTTGTGAAGAGGAACGTTATAAGACAAACTATGAAAGTAACTCCTTGTGGTGTTTAGGGGTTGTAGAAGAGGAACGTTATAAGACAAACTATGAAAGTAACTCCTTGTGGTGTTTAGGGGTTGTAGAAGAGGAACGTTCTAAGACAAACTATGAAAGTAACTCCTTGTGGTGTTTAGGGGTTGTAGAAGAGGAACGTTATAAGACAAACTATGAAAGTAACTCCTTGTGGTGTTTAGGGGTTGTGAAGAGGAACGTTATAAGACAAACTATGAAAGTAACTCCATGTGGTGTTTAGGGGTTGTGAAGAGGAACGTTATAAGACAAACTATGAAAGTAACTCCATGTGGTGTTTAGGGGTTGTGAAGAGGAACGTTATAAGACAAACTATGAAAGTAACTCCTTGTGGTGTTTAGGGGTTGTGAAGAGGAACGTTATAAGACAAACTATGAAAGTAACTCCTTGTGGTGTTTAGGGGTTGTGAAGAGGAACGTTATAAGACAAACTATGAAAGTAACTCCTTGTGGTGTTTAGGGGTTGTGAAGAGGAACGTTATAAGACAAACTATGAAAGTAACTCCTTGTGGTGTTTAGGGGTTGTAGAAGAGGAAGTTGTAAGACAAACTATGAAAGTAACTCCTTGTGGTGTTTAGGGGTTGTAGAAGAGGAACGTTATAAGACAAACTATGAAAGTAACTCCTTGTGGTGTTTAGGGGTTGTAGAAGAGGAACGTTATAAGACAAACTATGAAAGTAACTCCTTGTGGTGTTTAGGGGTTGTGAAGAGGAACGTTATAAGACAAACTATGAAAGTAACTCCTTGTGGTGTTTAGGGGTTGTAGAAGAGGAACGTTATAAGACAAACTATGAAAGTAACTCCTTGTGGTGTTTAGGGGTTGTAGAAGAGGAACGTTATAAGACAAACTATGAAAGTAACTCCTTGTGGTGTTTAGGGGTTGTAGAAGAGGAAGTTCTAAGACAAACTATGAAAGTAACTCCTTGTGGTGTTTAGGGGTTGTAGAAGAGGAACGTTATAAGACAAACTATGAAAGTAACTCCTTGTGGTGTTTAGGGGTTGTAGAAGAGGAACGTTATAAGACAAACTATGAAAGTAACTCCTTGTGGTGTTTAGGGGTTGTAGAAGAGGAACGTTGTAAGACAAACTATGAAAGTAACTCCTTGTGGTGTTTAGGGGTTGTGAAGAGGAACGTTATAAGACAAACTATGAAAGTAACTCCTTGTGGTGTTTAGGGGTTGTAGAAGAGGAACGTTATAAGACAAACTATGAAAGTAACTCCTTGTGGTGTTTAGGGGTTGTAGAAGAGGAAGTTGTAAGACAAACTATGAAAGTAACTCCTTGTGGTGTTTAGGGGTTGTAGAAGAGGAACGTTATAAGACAAACTATGAAAGTAACTCCTTGTGGTGTTTAGGGGTTGTAGAAGAGGAAGTTGTAAGACAAACTATGAAAGTAACTCCTTGTGGTGTTTAGGGGTTGTAGAAGAGGAACGTTATAAGACAAACTATGAAAGTAACTCCTTGTGGTGTTTAGGGGTTGTAGAAGAGGAACGTTCTAAGACAAACTATGAAAGTAACTCCTTGTGGTGTTTAGGGGTTGTGAAGAGGAACGTTGTAAGACAAACTATGAAAGTAACTCCTTGTGGTGTTTAGGGGTTGTAGAAGAGGAACGTTATAAGACAAACTATGAAAGTAACTCCTTGTGGTGTTTAGGGGTTGTAGAAGAGGAACGTTATAAGACAAACTATGAAAGTAACTCCTTGTGGTGTTTAGGGGTTGTAGAAGAGGAACGTTATAAGACAAACTATGAAAGTAACTCCTTGTGGTGTTTAGGGGTTGTAGAAGAGGAACGTTGTAAGACAAACTATGAAAGTAACTCCTTGTGGTGTTTAGGGGTTGCAGAAGAGGAACGTTATAAGACAAACTATGAAAGTAACTCCTTGTGGTGTTTAGGGGTTGTAGAAGAGGAAGTTCTAAGACAAACTATGAAAGTAACTCCTTGTGGTGTTTAGTAGTTGTAGAAGAGGAACGTTATAAGACAAACTATGAAAGTAACTCCTTGTGGTGTTTAGGGGTTGTAGAAGAGGAAGTTGTAAGACAAACTATGAAAGTAACTCCTTGTGGTGTTTAGGGGTTGTGAAGAGGAAGTTGTAAGACAAACTATGAAAGTAACTCCTTGTGGTGTTTAGGGGTTGTAGAAGAGGAACGTTATAAGACAAACTATGAAAGTAACTCCTTGTGGTGTTTAGGGGTTGTAGAAGAGGAACGTTATAAGACAAACTATGAAAGTAACTCCTTGTGGTGTTTAGGGGTTGTGAAGAGGAAGTTCTAAGACAAACTATGAAAGTAACTCCTTGTGGTGTTTAGGGGTTGTGAAGAGGAACGTTGTAAGACAAACTATGAAAGTAACTCCTTGTGGTGTTTAGGGGTTGTAGAAGAGGAACGTTATAAGACAAACTATGAAAGTAACTCCTTGTGGTGTTTAGGGGTTGTGAAGAGGAAGTTCTAAGACAAACTATGAAAGTAACTCCTTGTGGTGTTTAGGGGTTGTGAAGAGGAAGTTCTAAGACAAACTATGAAAGTAACTCCTTGTGGTGTTTAGGGGTTGTGAAGAGGAACGTTGTAAGACAAACTATGAAAGTAACTCCTTGTGGTGTTTAGGGGTTGTGAAGAGGAAGTTCTAAGACAAACTATGAAAGTAACTCCTTGTGGTGTTTAGGGGTTGTAGAAGAGCTGAACACCCTTGCTTTTAGAGCGAGGCAAGCTTTCAGCACGCTCTCCTTGTCCACATGGTGTAGACACATCCCTCGTGTAGTGTCAGGCCCATAATGTCATTGGGGAAAGTTTTACTCACTTTAAGCAAGAATATTCACTCTTTCACAACCCATACAAACCTGACAGAGTTATAGGTTTGAACATCCTGTTGATCTCCATGCAAACCAATGACAGGACACCTGACACAGAAATTGCAGCGTAGAGTAAGAGTCGTCACATTCAGAGTGTATGCAGTGACTCCGCTGTTGAATCAGACGTCACATTCAGAGTGTATGCAGTGACTCCGCTGTTGAGTCAGACGTCACATTCAGAGTGTATGCAGTGACTCCGCTGTTGAGTCAGACGTCACATTCAGAGTGTATGCAGTGACTCCGCTGTTGAGTAAGACGTCACATTCAGAGTGTATGCAGTGACTCCGCTGTTGAGTAAGACGTCACATTCAGAGTGTATGCAGTGACTCCGCTGTTGAGTAAGACGTCACATTCAGAGTGTATGCAGTGACTCCGCTGTTGAGTCAGACGTCACATTCAGAGTGTATGCAGTGACTCCGCTGTTGAGTCAGACGTCACATTCAGAGTGTATGCAGTGACTCCGCTGTTGAGTCAGACGTCACATTCAGAGTGTATGCAGTGACTCCGCTGTTGAATCAGACGTCACATTCAGAGTGTATGCAGTGACTCCGCTGTTGAATCAGACGTCACATTCAGAGTGTATGCAGTGACTCCGCTGTTGAGTCAGACGTCACATTCAGAGTGTATGCAGTGACTCCGCTGTTGAGTCAGACGTCACATTCAGAGTGTATGCAGTGACTCCGCTGTTGAGTCAGACGTCACATTCAGAGTGTATGCAGTGACTCCGCTGTTGAGTCAGACGTCACATTCAGAGTGTATGCAGTGACTCCGCTGTTGAGTCAGACGTCACATTCAGAGTGTATGCAGTGACTCCGCTGTTGAGTCAGTGTGCCACCTTTCTTCTTTCATTGGTGCTGTGCTTTAATTAGTAGTTATGATTCTTTTGTTTTGAAATTTCTCTGCTTGTTTTTTTAAAACTCTTGATGTTGCTGTGTGTTTCTTGGACGTGTTTGAGATTCTAACTGAAAATACACAAGCAGCTATGATGGACAGATTAAATCTTGAAGATTGTTTTTCGTGATCTTGTTGCTATATATCTTGTAAGATTAGGAAGACATATAGGAAGACATGATATTTCTATGATAGAGTTAAATGAATAAGGCCATCTATTTTCATATATTTCAATACTGCTTGCTAAAGGGATTTAAACACAATCTGTGAATGGTTATCTCAAGTGAACATTTGACCATTCCTTTTGTTTTTATATTGACCCATACGGAGTAAAGCCAGAATATTCGTTGTGCGTCTATACTTTTTGGCTCACGTAAGTGTAGCCTATGCGATCGTAACTTTGTCTGTCTGTGCGTGCGTTTGTGCGTGCGTGTGTGCGTGTGTGTGTATGTCTGTGGTAGAAACTTTAACATTTCCGAGTCTATGTGTGAGTGGTTATCCAAGACTATGGATAAAGCTCGCATAAGATTACGTCACGGTCAAAAGTGTTTGACGTCAATTAATGCATCATGACGGCATGCCTCCCTGTAGTCTTTCTCTCTCGCGTGGTGTGTGTGGTCTCGGTCATTGTTATTTTGAGCGGGCCGAGACTATTTGGCAGTCGTGTCCCTGTAAGTAGGCTACATGCAGACACAGACAGATCTAGATCTAGTGTCTCTCTTTCTTGCACAGTGTCACCTAAGCTTACTGTGTGTGTGTGGGTGTGTATGTGTGACGGAGTGATTGAGTTTGTGTTACTGTTTGTCTATTTCTTACGTGAGCCTTGAAGGCTTCGCCTCTTGTTACTTTGGCTCTCTTCTTTGTGAATTAAAATATCTCCTTTTTCTGAATTTCACATTGAATTTGTAGGTGTATCCTACAAGTGTCAAGTGTTTAAAGACATACCTAGAACTTACACACTAATTTGCTTATAACCTGCATGCTGCATCAGTATTTGAAAAATATTTTCAATGGAAGATTAATATTTTGTTTGAACGTACATATTTTGAAGTGTGGTTGACTTTTTCTGCTTTCGTTGTTGCTTTTTGTGTAATGCGTGCGTGAGTATTTGTGCTTTGTTGTGTTTTTTGGGGAGGGGTTGGATTTGTCTTTATCTCTTATGGTCGGCTTGCTAACTGTGACCGTTTTTTTTACAATATATTTTTGAAAATATACACAGAGAAAAGATTCCAAACTGTTTTCGTTTCTGCCCATATGCAAGCTACGACGATGATGCGTTCACATTATGTTGTTATCATGACATTCGTTGTGTTTGCTTCTGCCCAGATGCAAGCTACGACGATGATACGTTCACATTATGTTGTTATCATGACATTCATTGTGTTTGCTTCTGCGCAGATGCAAGCTACGACGACGACTTCGAGGCTTCCTCCAAGACCTCAGACAGCTCATCCAGTTCGTCAGACTCGGAGAGCGAGACAGAGAGCAGCACACGCAAGGACGAAGGTAGGGGCGATGTTCTCATCATGCAGTTCACATTTAATAAGATTAACTGTTTGATTCACTTGAGCCATGATGACTTTCTCGGCATGCAGTTTTCAGTTAATAAGGTTATACTGTTTGTTTCTCTTGAACAATGATGACTTTCTTACAAGTTTGGCGTTTCACCTAATTTCATTCACTGCTGCCAGTTGTCTGAGCTACCAATGTGCTGAGTTTGTAAGCTGTGTTGCTGAACAGATAAAGATACAATTTTATTGCCCAGAAGTGTACCGACTGAAGGTTTACACAGATAAAGATACAAGCAGTGTACTGTCTAAAGGTGAAAACAAAGATGAAGAAATTTGAAATGTTTCATGGCATTGAAAGCAAATAGGGTAAAAAGTTCATAACCCTAGGACACCGAGGAGTTCGCCATCAAAGTTGTATCCAGGACTTAGCCATCAAAGTTGTATCCAGGACTTAGCCATCAACGCTGTATCCAGGACTTAGCCATCAACGCTGTCTAATTGACAAGAACTAAAATACACGTGTAAAACAAATACATATCAAGTTAGAAGAAGGATTTGGTATAGCAAAGTTATCCTAGGAAAATGGCCCATGTTAACAACTTTAAGTCTCATTTTGAGCCAGAAGAGCTGTATTTGATAGGTATGTTGGTTTGGTTTCTGGGGGGAGGGGGGGGGGGGGGGGTTGCGCAGTAACTTGGAAAGATTTAGAACAAGAAATAATTCAAATGTCATCTTGCATAATACTGTAAACTTGTCTATAACCACCACCCAAGAGATGACAGGTGGTCGTTATGGAAAGTAGATCATTTCGGGTCGTTGTTTTGGATAGGTGGTCATTTTCAGAGCCAGTCGCAAAGACAGGTTCAACTGTCCTTGTGTAGCATACGGTCAGCGTTTTGGTTTGTTGCATACGGTCAGCGTTTTGGTTTGTAGCATACGGTCAGCGTTTTGGTTTGTTGCATACGGTCAGCGTTTTGGTTTCCAGCATGAAGGGACCTGACTCATCACTTTGCAGTGTCAAAATGTTCTCACAATTTCACTCCCACGTGATGTGTGCGTGTCCCGCTCTTTGGCTTGACAAGTGTGTGTTTGTGTGACTACTTTTCACATGTGAATCCACTGATTGAAGAAATGCTCGTTATTGCTTAACCTTCAGTTTACTCTTTCAAATCAAATCAAATCAAATTAAATTAACGATTTCTGTCTTTTAAAAAAAATTTCTAACACATATTATGCCTTTTCATCACACGAAAATAAACAGTGAAGTGATTAATCATCAATATGTTTACTTTATCACTCAAAACAGCCTGTGGACAGTGAAGTAATTGATCATCAATATGTTTACTTTATCACTCAAAACAGCCTGTGGACAGTGAAGTAATTGATCATCAATATGTTTAATTTATCACTCAAAACAGCCTGTGGACAGTGAAGTAATTGATCATCAATATGTTTAATTTATCACTCAATACAGCCTGTGGACAGTGAAGTAATTGATCATCAATATGTTTAATTTATCACTCAATACAGCCTGTGGACAGTGAAGTAATTGATCATCAATATGTTTAATTTATCACTCAAAACAGCCTGTGGACAGTGAAGTAATTGATCATCAATATGTTTACTTTATCACTTAAAACAGCCTGTTGACAGTGAATACCACTCCTAAGGGTCATACACACCAGCAACATACCAGTCAAGTCTTTTTATTCATTTATGGCAAATACAAACTTATAAATCTTAGAAATGTGGACGGAGTTTTCATGAGAGCTTTGATTATTGAGTACCGAAGAACACAAAGGAAGATCCAGATTTAACCTAGGTGTCTTGTTGTGTGTCACCACACAGCTCTATGACTTTATTTTCCTTCACCATTATTCATCATCAATGAAAGCTCACCTGCATCATATGCCTTGTTTCATGGTGGCTTTTGTTCTTTCCTTTTTCGTTTTTTAACATCCATTATGTCATGACCTTATGTTAAAACAGTATCTTACTATAACTGGTTTTTCGTTGTCATTTTAACATTGTTCGTTTTTGTTTTGTATAATTCAGACTTTATGCGCCAGAATGCAATGGTTTTCTTTGGTTTTGATTGTGTTGAAATCATTTTACTTTTGATTGATTTTGATCGTTGTTTGTTTGTTTGTTTGTCTGTCTGTCTGTCTGTTTGTTTGTTTGTTTGTCTGTCTGTTTGTTTGTTTGTTTGTTTGTTTGTTTGTTTGTTTGTCTGTTTGTTTGTTTGTTTGTTTGTTTGTTTGTTTGTTTGTTTGTTTGTTTGTCTGTCTGTCTGTCTGTTTGTTTGTTTGTTTGTCTGTCTGTTTGTTTGTTTGTTTGTTTGTTTGTTTGTTTGAGCTGTCTGTTCACATTGGTTTTGTTGAACAAAATGATACTTAGGTGTTCCCTGATTTTTCTTTCAGAATGAAACACGTGGATGGAATTAAACTTCAAAAGACACCCCTTGTTTTTGTGGCTTTTCATGTTTTGCGTTCTTTAGTTTTGTGCACAATTTGTCCTATCTCCTCTTTACACTATTGTAGTGTTGGGTTTCTTGTTGGCGCTTTTGTCTTCATTTACAAACATCGTGATGATCAATAAAACATCATGTGATGTATCCAGGTTTTCTGAGGATTTGAAAAAAGAATATTGACAAGATTATGTGTCGGTAAAAACGTACCTCTTTACTAGCCCATGCATGGCTCATTGTGGGCAAGATGGCTTTCTGGTGTTGTCGGGCAATACTTGTATAACATGCTTTTAAGTAGATAGATTAATTATACTCAGCTTCTTCCTGGTTTATATAGGCCAGGACCATATAACAGCATATGTTGAAATGTGATTTAAACAAAGGAAAGAAGTTTGCTGCTATAAACAGAGTGCATTCTTGTCCCTCTCAGCAAGGCGCCTGTAGTCCAGTGCAAGTTTCCAATCCTTTGCATTACAACAAATGTAAGAAGTTGGGAAGCTGCAGGTAAAATTAAAAACAGAAACAAATATTTTGTGTGAGGGAGAGATCTATGGTTATCAGACTATCCACAGCATAATCTGATTGGTTTTTTTTCAGTAAAAGTTCATCTGATTTAAAAGCACATTAGTTTGCCAGAGCTGCGTTGTTTACATATATATATATGGACTGGACTGGGTGGCCGAGTGGTAATGCACTTGCGCTCGGAAGCGAGAGGTTGCGAGTTCGACCCTGGGTCAGGGCGTTAGCAATTTTCTCCCCCCTTTCCTAACCTAGGTGGTGGGTTCAAGTGCTAGTCTTTCGGATGAGACGAAAAACCGAGGTCCCTTCGTGTACACTACATTGGGGTGTGCACGTTAAAGATCCCACGATTGACAAAAGGGTCTTTCGTGGCAAAATTGTATAGGCATAGATAAAAAATGTCCACCAAAATACCCGTGTGACTTGGAATAATAGGCCGTGAAAAGTAGGATATGCGCCGAAATGGCTGCGATCTGCTGGTCGATGTGAATGCGTGATGTATTGTGTAAAAAATTCCATCTCACACGGCATAAATAGATCCCTGCGCCTTGAGTCCGAGTCTGGAGATACGCGCGCGATATAAGACTTCATATAACAGTTATATACCGGTGCTCTGATATTCAGAAGCTGGCAGTTTGCTTTGGGTACAGAAAAGTGTATATCATTTTCCAGTGGATAGCATGCATATAATGCATGGTTGTGGGGTATCATTTGTTTGCTTTTAAATTTTAATAAAAAATAGAAAAGGGTGAATGTATCGATAAATTCACTCTTGAAGTTAGTTTCATCTGTTGAAATGAACAGGATTTCATCAAAAGAGAGAGAGAGAGAGAGAGAGAGAGAGAGAGAGAGAGAGAGAGAGAGAGAGAGAGAGAGAGAGAGAGAGAGAGAGAGAGAGAGAGAGAGAGAGAGACTTATAAAACATGTAAAATTTTCAGTCCGTAGATTTTGGTAGAACATGTAAATCTATAAACAGACATTTCTTTGAATGTAATTTTTTCATGTTCGTGTTAATAGCTATGTGTTTGTAATTTGTTTGTGTCATTTCGGTTTTCTCTTGTTAAACTCCGTAAACCAGTGTATAATGTTTGTTATGATAAAGCCGTTTATGCTAAATAGAATCTCTCTTCCATACAATGTTTAAATGTTTGACAATCCGTATCAACGGCACCACTAGTTGAACTTTAATATTTCAAGAGGCATATCTTTACATTATTTATCAATGTTTGTGTCATTTGAGTTCAGTTTGTATTTGGATATATGTACAACAATTTGAAAACAACACGTGCCTTTCATGCAAGCTGAATGTTAGAATATAACGAATGGTTCAAAGGTCGGGATAGAATTGTCATTGGTAGCAGCAGTAAAACGCTGCAATGCGACTTTAAATGGTATATTAAGCAAGCTTAATTAGCAGTGGCTCGGAAAGGATTAGTGCTTTTTGGCAGCTTTTACTGAATTTGCTTGGCTGGAGTGGATGGGTTTTAGGCAACCTTATTTGATACTGCTTAGCTAAGGGTTGTTGGCCACCCAAACGAATTGTCAAGGAGGATGGCTGCAGGTTTTTCTTTAGATTAAGGCAAAGCCTAAATGGACGGCAAAAACTGCCTTGCTAGGCAGTTGGCTTGGTACAAATGTAGTATATAACATGGATTTGAGAGTGGACGAACTAGGGTTTTTGTTTTTACCAAGATGTCAGTTTGCTTAGCTAGGGTGTTGGCTTGGTGATGTGTCAAACGTGTCTGGTGCATGGCTGTCTCGTTGTGTTCTCTTATGTTGGTGTCAAAACGGGCTAGATTTATGTCTGGTGGCTGTCTTGTTGTGTTCGCTTATATTGGTCTGGATCGAGTCTTGATTTACGTCGTACTTTCTGTTACATGTTGAAGTAATCACGTCAGCGCAAGTCAAGTTAGTTTTGTTGCATAACCCTATTGGAGTGGTTTGAAAGTAACATTGGAAGTTTGCCTGGTGACTTCTGTTGCCTCCAAAACTGATCTCGGGAGTTGTGTGTCGGTACTATTTTCAACAAGATGGATTACGAAGACATTTTGACCGAGGTACTTGCATGCTTTACAAATTACGGTGGTAAACTGACACATGCTAAACATCAAATACCGTTTGTTTTTATCTTTGTTTGCTGTTGTTTATTGCTGCTGTTGTTGTTGTTTTTTGTCCAAGAAAAGTGACCGACTTAAAAGAAAAATGCCCGAAATGTGGGTATTTTTTTCCACGCAAGACTTGCTAAAATGGAGAAAAAATCAAATCATTTTATTCCACATCTAAAAATTCGGTGCATTGAGGTTTTTTCTTTCTGATCTCAACCTTCCTGTGCATGAAACCCTCGCTGTCTTCTTGTTGGAAGGACATCTGACATCTGACATGTTACACGTTTTGAATACTTTTATTTACAGAGCCGTTTCTATAACATATATACCCTGACAATAATAGAGCCTTCCATTTCACCACTGATAACGTACTGCCTTTGCACTTAGAGAGCGTATTGTAGAAGAGTAATATACTCGGAGCTTTTTTGTGTGGTGCATTTAGCTCAGTCTAGATTGTTGCCAGTTACTGATCACATATGTAGCACCTCATACATATTACTGCATTTAGCTTTACAACTTTTCTGTGTTGTCATGGTTTTCAAAGCTGTTTGTTCTAAATTGTTCGATATTGATCTAGTGAAAGGGATACTGGTTGTATTTTGTTTGCATTTCTTAGTTCGTATGCCCATGATCGCTTGAACAGCGACAGTAGGTTTGTGGCAATGTTCCAATTCTTCTCGTTGCACCTCTGGTTCAGTTGGTAGCTATAGTGAAACCAGAGAAAAGGAATTGTCTGCCTTTCTTTGTACAATAGGAGCGCACAGGCTTTTGCTGAAATTACTGCATTGAGAACAAGACCACAATTGTTTGCATGGCTAGTTAAAATGGTGAAGTAGAATTTTCTTCAAATCCTAAAAAGCGATGTATATATAAAATGCTTTTGAATCTCACCCAAAAAGGGACACGGAGACTGGTTTTTGGATTTTGTGTGTGTGTGTGGGTGGTTTTACTCAGAAATCGTCTTCCCCATGTTCGATTTTGACCTCAAGGGAAGACAATCCCCTGTCTTAGTTCAGTAAATACGATGGCGAAATGAGCAGTTATGGTTTGTTTTTCTTTCATAGGATATTAGACATCCGTTCTTAAAACAGATTTATAAACAAGAATTGATGTAGGTTCGGTTTCTTTCTTATCAAACTCGTAAGACTTCGTTTCATTCCATTTCAAACTGCAAGTTCGCGATTCAACTTGAAATACCTTAATTGAGTTCAAGGAGAAAATGGAATAAGTTATGTAATTCTTAATTGCGTAGACATCCTGAGAGATGTGGAGTGTCTAGGACTTGGGTAATGAAGCCTGCAGCTGTGGTCGCAAGGTTCTGTGTAAGGATGGGGGGGATGAGGACATCTGATTCTTTAAATTGACAGGGCTGTTTTGCTGGCGGTTTGCTAAATCTCGTATTCTATTGGCCAGATTGACTGTGTGTAGTACTGACCAGAGGGCGATTTAATCATGACACTTCGGAGGAATCATGAAGATTTATTGCATTTTACCTATCGATGGACACAATCACGTGACTGCCCTGTGATTGTATGACAAAGCTTGTGATGACTGCCCTGTGATTGCATGACACAGCTTGTGATGACTGCCCTGTGATTGCATGACAAAGCTTGTGAACTCTAGGTACCAGTTGCGCGTATTTGGAATATTCTTTGAAAAACAAATGTTCACGAACGTATTTTTAAACTGTTTTGCTAGAACGCTTGAAAAATATTTGTTTCGCTTTGATTGTATCTTTTGTCTAAAAATGGTCATGACCAAACGCGTACATATGTCTAAAAATGGTCATGACCAAACGCGTACATATGTCTAAAAATGGTCATGACCAAACGCGTACATATGTGTACAAATACATGATACAATCATCGTTTCATTCTTGTCTCTTATTAATTCGCACAGCAGATCTAACTTGTGCCTTTTGTGCATTAAGGGGATAACATCGTGTAGAGTGGGCTTTGCCCCAACATTTGTTTTGTTTTTGCCTGAACATCCTTTTCTATCCGACTGTTACTTCATTCAACTTCGACAACCAGAGTGGTTTTTGCTTCTTTTACACAACACATGATAATGATAATTTATTAGAATGTGAGAACAGCAGCGAATCCATACTTTTTATTACTAAGTATCCGTATTAGTTGTACAATATTGTGATTACTTACATTTGAATAAAGCTACATTTTATTGTATCGTCATTTGTGTCTATGTGTGGTCGTTTGGTTTGAGTTGCCATGTTGCATTTAAACAGATATTCATGGGTTTTCAGTGTGAAAACAGGCTGTGCGTATAAAGCAGTGGAGATGAGAGGAACGATTAGATAGAACCAGGGTTGTAAAAGACGCACAGAGCACGACAGTAACACACCATCGTAACATCAGTCAGACAAACCATTACCCAAGCGTGTTGTGAGACAGTCAAGCGAATAACCTATGAAAATAGACCAGACAAACCATCAACCAAGCGTGTTGTGAGACAGTCAAGCGAATAACCAATGAAAATAGACCAGACAAACCATTACCCATGCAAGCATGTTGTGAGATAGTCAACCGAATAAGCAATGAAAATAGAATATATATGAGTGACTCGGGCACCCAGTCATTCTGACCGGTCAGTATAATCATGACAAACAAACAAACGAATTGCCAAACAAACAAGTAAGCAAACAAACAAACACAAGAAAACCATCATGCACCACTCTCAGCAATCAAGTTCGTGTGTACAGTCGCTTAATTAGCTGCATTTGGGGGCCCGGTAGCTCAGATGGTAGAGCACTGGACTTGTGATCGAGAGGTCGCAGGTTCGAATTCGGGCCGGGACGGACACGGGTCAACTTTATGTGCAGACCCAGAGACGGAAGCCATGTCCCACCCCCGTGTCATCACAATGGCACGTAAAAGACCTTGGTCATTCTGCCATAAGTGCAGGTGGCTGAATACACCTAAACACGCAGACACCTGGGTAGCGCGACTCCGTTGCTGCTAGCTTTCCACTGGGAGGAAGCGACCCGAATTTCCCAGCGATGGGACAATAAAGTAATGAAAAATGAAAAAAATGAAAATGAGTGTCGTTCGGGGGAAACCCCTTTTAATTGCTGTAGTGTACGTAGCCATCTTTCTTCTCTTCAGCATCTGCAGTATGTGTCTGCAGCCCGCACTCGTTGTTTCACAGTCAGACATCAACTGTGATTCCTCCATGTTCTGCATGTCAGCATGAAATCTCTCCCCCCACCACCTCCATGTTCTGCATGAGTGCATGTCAGCATGAAACCTCTCCCCCCACCACCCTCCTCATCCTGCATCTTACGTCAGTCTTTCGTAGTGCTTGGCATGATATTTCCCCGTCACGCATGGCTGGTCACAGTTACCCCTCGCGTTCACAGCAGTCACGCATGATTGGTTCACAGCAGTCACGCATGATTCTGACTGCATGCAGCCTGTCACACTCCAATGCTTTCAACCAGACAGGTCAGTTGCTTTTTCTTAAAAAAAATTGTCGTTCTGTTTAATGTTTATGGTTTTTATACGATTTTGTGGATTGTTTAAAAGTTTTCTTTTTTGGATTGTATAATGTTCTTTTTTCTATTTTACCCAAAAAATTTGTTTACTGTATTTTATTAGGTGGCTTTACACATTTCATGGCAAATAATGTTTTCTGATAACACCATGTTATACTTTTTTCCTTGCAAACTTATACCAGTTACAAAGAGCATAATTCATAAATATGTCACATTTGTCTGAGAGCTTGTGTACCTATACATCCTCCTGTATTTTTAACATTTTAGAATTCTGCAAATAGAAAGCATTGGAAAACGTCTGCTTGGCTTGTAAGAGTTAAGTGTAGGTTATTCCCTCTAGGGGTTTGCTTTTCATGCTTGTTGTGGCTAACTGGTTCACAACCTGCACATAACAAACTAACGCTTGTTGTGGCTAACTGTTTCAGAACCTGCACATAACAAACTAACGCTTGTTGTGGCTAACTGTTTCAGAACCTGCACATAACAAACTAACGCTTGTTGTGGCTAACTGTTTCAGAACCTGCACATAACAAACTAACGCTTGTTGTGGCTAACTGTTTCAGAACCTGCACATAACAAACTAACGCTTGTTGTGGCTAACTGGTTCACAACCTGCACATAACAAACTAACGCTTGTTGTGGCTAACTGTTTCAGAACCTGCACATAACAAACTAACGCTTGTTTTGATTAAACGTTAGCACCTGATTATGCATGATTTTCAAAGTGGTAAATGTAAAATAGATATTTTGTGGAAGGTTTAGAAAACATTATTTGCTTTGAAATGTGTAACTAATGATCAGTAACTAAAGAATTTGTATGATTTAACAAATACATTTATTTATTTATTTTGAAAGGAATTTTTTTTCATATTTATTTACATGAATGATATTTGAACTTGATATCTTTTCTTTAATTGATGTATAATTCTTTTCATTCATTATTCAAACGATGTTAAAGATAAATATTATCTTTGAATTTATAGACTTCAGAATCTGATATTCTTTTCGAACTTCTACTTTAGTCTATCAAGTCATAGAATTATTTTCTCTGATCAATCAGGCTTTTGAAATACTTCATTTCTTTCATTAACTCATAGGAAGTCAACAATGATGTTTTTCTGCTTGAAAAAAATATACCCTTATCTGTAGCTGAAAAAACACAATGTTTTTTTCCCTGGTAATTGTTTCGATTCTTTTAGACATAACTGATTTAATACAGCGGTACCGGCGATGTGTGGCCCCTCTGATGAGAGGACACCTCCCTTAAAAGGACACAGTCTGAGGTCCCTTTGTCTATTATCTCTACCAAAGTAAACCTGTCATGACAGGCCACCTGCAATGTAGGGACACTGCTGGTCCCTAGGGTGTCCTGTCATGGCAGGCACCACTGTAGCGGTAAAGTATAATGTTAGCATGAACACTAATGAGACTAAATCTCCCATTTTCAGACTACAACTGTAGCATGGCGCAAAACCAGGAGAGAGGGAAGGAGCAGCCAGCAGGTGACAAACTCCCCAGAGACGAACACGCAGCCTTTTCCTCCCGCTCCTCCACACTGCGCTACAAGCCCAACTCGGCCCGAGGAACTTCATCCCGGAAAGCCACGGGAGACACCCACTCACCAGAGCGCGCTCCCTTCACCAACACCGTGACCCCTGTTCACTCAAGGTCATCCTCGGCAAGGTCATCGTCTCCTACCGGTGACCCTTCCTCAGTCTTGTTGCCCGTTGAGCCAGAAAAATCCAAACCGAAGAAAAAGGCCAAGAAAGCCAAGAAAGCCAGACAGCCAGAGCTGGAGCCTGACAACAAAGGCACGACGTCTTCCAGCAACAAGGCGGAAGCCGCCAACATGCCTGACACCAAGCCAGGTGACGAGGAAAAGGGGGACAACTCTGAGCAAGAAGCGGAATGGGAGCACAAGGCCACCAAAGGGAAAGCAGTCGTCAAGGTGACGGAGGAAGCAGACACAGCTGACGAGGTGTCAGACATCGAGTCAGAAGTTGTCTCCCCTCGTAGACTGGAGACGACGGTAGCGCTGGACCTGGAGCACGTGTCAGGCCCGGACTACGGCGTCAGTCCGCGGAGCCCCAGGAAACTCAGCAGTCCCAGAGACAGCTCCAGGAACACAGCGAGTCCCAGAAGCCCACGACGTCACGCGGGCCACACGCTGGCTGACGTCACTGAGGAGAACGAGGGGAACGGAGACGAGGAGAAGACCCAGGAGCCAATCAGCCGGGGGCAAGAGAACCGCAAGGCAGGCAGCAAGGGCGACAACTCTGGCAGCCAGGAGTGGCGGGGAGAGGAGGAAGCTGAAGCGAGCTACTTCAAAACATCGCCTCGCCCGGAGAAGGAGCGCAGTAAGGGAGTGTGGAACGACAGTCGCGCTGGGTCCAAGCTGCACCCCAACACCACGGTGACCAAGTCGCCTCGTACACCCAGAACCCCCCACTCCCCTTACTCCCCTCACTCCCACACTGTGCAAGGGATGGAGCTGTCACAGTCCTCCTCCTCTACAGAGGACGGTAGTTACGCGAGCAGCAGCAGCAGTTCAACTGGAAGCAACACGGAGACGTACTCCAGGCTGGCACAGGGCGAGGAGAGAGCGTCTTTCTACGAGGAGGCGGGGTCAGCGCTGAACGGCTACACTCTGAACAGAGACAGGAAGGACAAGATCATCAAGAGACCCAAGACCAACAAGTCGTCCTCGGCACGAGCAGAGGGAAGAGCTCAGAAGAAGAAAGGGGAGAGAGCTCAGAAGAAGCAAGGGGAGAGAGCTCAGAAGAAGAAAGGGGAGAGAGAGGGGGAAGGAAAGCATGTGGTAGAGGTGGAGCGCCCCATGAAGATCCCGTTGGTCTCCACGAAGCAGCCCGCCAAGAATCAGCTAGAGATGCTGGAAGGAACGGAGCCGAGCAGCACAGAGTTCCTGCAGGACAACATCTACGTGCTCCAAGGCACGGGGAACAAACACGCTACTGAAGAGATGGGCAAAGCTGAAGACGCTGCGAGAAAGGAAGAAAGCAAAACAGTAGAATCAAAGTCGGAGAGGAAAGAAGAAAGCTACACAGCTATTCCAGACTCGTCTGCAGGGGACAAGAGAGAGGACAAGAGAGAGGAGGGCCCGGGGCCCGTGGAGGACATGGCCACCATCGTCTTCAGCCCCACCACAATGCCAGCAACAACAGCACCACCAGCAGCAGCAGCAGCAGCCAGCCCTCTGCACAGAACGGCCAGCAACGAGTCTGCAGGAGCGCACGAGAGAGGTGTTGACGACTTTGACGCCCATAGCTGCATCTCGGAAGAGCCGGAAAGTGCCGAGCGCAGGGCGACCAGTGACGTCGTGTCCTACACACCCACCAGCGTGACCAAGACAGAAGTTGCCATCGTGTGTTCCGGACCAGACTCGCCGCCAGGCAGTGACGATGCTGACGGTGGGGCCAAGGACATCACTATTGCCAAGGTCAGGAGGTTGTCGGCTGAGCTCGGCAGGGAAGCCGAGAAGATCGTCCTGTCTCAGATACGCAAGTTGTCAGGAGAGCAGGAAGAGACGGGGACACACATGCGAAGGTCACTGTCAGGGGGCGATCTGGAGGACAACAGCAGGTCATCTCCCAGGCAACGGAACCTGTCGGGTGACCTTGAATCGGGAGAGGTCAGTCCAGGAGGGCAGCACACAGCAGCGGGACGACATGGGTCCAGCCTGGTTGTTCCTGTGGACACGGAGGCCCTGCAGCTGTCCGACAGGTGGGTCACAGAGGGAGACTTGTCCGGGAAACCGGACGAAGACGGCATCAGGGTAAATGCTGCGGAAGATACGTCCGATGTTTTTGCCGACAAGAAGGAAAGTTTCAATACCAGCAAGCTGGACGTCAACACAAACACCAGCTCTCCCAGACCCAACACTGCCTCCCCCTCTAACACACCACGCGACGAAAAGTACGATGACGACTTCGACAAAAGCTCCTCTGACTCCTCATCCTCCTCTTCCTCCTCTTCCTCTTCTTCATCTTCAGACACAAGCGGCGATTCAGAACCACCCTGCACCAAGTCCAATTCATCCGCCACAAAGCACGTGATTACATCCGACCAATCAGAGGATAGAAATTGCTCCCCACCTGATGTGAGCTCCCCCATCCCAGCCACCCCGGAGGAGATGGCGCTGAAACAGGAGGAGATGCGAGCAGGACAGTCCACCCCCCTGCCCCGCAAGAAATCCCTCAATGACGAGCAGCTGGAGGCCTTGAAGCAAGAGGTACAGCGTGACGTCGCACGCCCGCACGAATCCGTCATTAATGTAAACGTCACTCTGCCGACGTCAGACCCCACGGATCTCTACGTCATCCAGGAATCTGAAAATGAAACGTCTGACATCGACAGGAGCGGTGCATCGGGCAAGAAAGAGAGCGTATTTGCCAATCCCCAGCCAGAAACGTCACAAGGGAAGAATGCAAATCACGACGATAATATTGATGTCAAGACTTTTGTTGACCCTCCACCAACAATTCTCGTCACATATCCGGAAGACGACAGCGTTAGCAGTCAAGACAACGATAACAGCAAAGCCAGAGAGGCTGACAAAGCCAGAGAGGCTGACAAAGAAAACAACACCGACAAAGACAACGAAGATACTGCACCAAGTGTTACAGATAGAAACAACGAAGATACTGCACCAAGTGTTACAGACAGAGACAATGAAACAGAAAAGACCGAAGATTTCCAAAAAGAAAACGATGTCGATGAACGAAAAAACGCCGACAAAACAAACGGTGTCGAAGACAAAGACCAAACTACAGAGAATGAAACAGGGAACAGCACTAACCAGGAAAATAAGAAAACCGTCCACATTGATCAAGTAAATGCTGACGTCACGCAACACAGCACTGGAGAAGCAAATACTGTTGATGACGCTGAAGACATCCGGAAAACAAATGATATAAATGAGACAAACGATGACGAAGCAGCTGACGTCACTCACAACACAGACTGTGGGGAAGAAGTAAATGTCAGTGACAAAGCCAAAGATTTGGACAAGGCAGATAACGCTGACAACGCAAGTGTCCCAGTAAGCCCGGGCAACGTTGAAAACGTCGACACAACTTACAAACCCGACAACACCGACCAAGTCCTGAACGCTGACAAAGACGAAGATATTAAAAAACCCGAGGAAACAGAAAAACCTGATGACATTAAAAAACTAATGGACACTGATCAAACCAAGGCAATCGACAAAGCGGACGGCACAGCCACAGAAAATCTGACCGCACAAAGGTTTGAGGTCAAGGAAATGATCGGGGTGACTGACGTCATGAAGGAAAGTGAGCAATCTGCTCCAGACTCCAACACAAGCAAAGAACATGTCAGCAACAATGAAAACACAAAGAGCAATACAGACCGTAATACAGACAGCAATACAGACAGCAATACAGACAGCAATACAGACAGCAATACAGACAGCAATAGACCCTATCGGTATTCCAAGCTCTCGTAATCTCTCGCAAACTTCAGAGCATAGCAAAGCATGCGGTACAGCGATCTCGTGCGAGCTGCACAAGCCAAGGTTCGAAGTTCTCGCGATGTTCAATTCATAACAAAGAGCGTGTCTCGCGAGAGCTGCTCAGATACCGAAAAGGTCTATACAGACCGTAATCACGAGCCCAGTAATCACGAGCCCAGTAATCACGAGCCCTTCCCCGTCGCTGCTGTCTACGTTGACCGCCCTAAACGTTCTAGGCACGAGCCGGTCCCTGAGCAATAACGAGGAAATGGAGAAAGCGGAGACCAAAGAGAAAGGTTCCACGCACACCATTGACGCATATAGCTTTCATGACGTCAAGGACAACATTGACGCAGATAGCATTCATGACGTCAAGGACAACATTGGCGCAGATAGCTTTCATGACGTCAAGGACAAGTGACATTGGCGCAGATAGCTTTCATGACGTCAAGGACAACATTAACGCAGATAACTTTCATGACGTCAAAATCACTGGCGAATTATGTCCAAATGGAGATGTTGCCAAAATTGTGGAAGCCATCGAAGATGAGGAGAAAGGAAAGGGAGTTCACTCCGTTCCGTCAAGCGTCCTTTGGTCAACTGTTTTTTTTTTTTACCAAGGACGTTTGTATTGTGTTCAGTCTGTTCTCTTTGGATTGATCGTGAACACAGATTGTAACGAGACAGTGGAGGCTGTAAACAAGGGAGGCTACACATGTGTATTTCATTTTATTTTTCTTTGGCATCGTGAACAAATTAACTCTTTGAACACGCGATTATTTTCATCATTTTTTGACGATTTTTGTGTGTTTTCTTGACCGTGATTTGTAGACGAAATGATATCCTATATTTTACAGAAGCTTGGTATGCATAATTAATTTTTGGTAAAATGTTTGCAGATGTATAATGAATTTGTGCATGTGTTTATGTTTGCACTGAGACTTGTGAATATTGCAAAGCCGTGTGATTGTAGTTTTGTTATTATATATATCTTCATGAACTCGAACATTGTTTTGTCTTGTTACCATTATATGAAATTCTTTCATGGAGTTGAGTTTCATCTTTGGCTGGAGTATGAAAACTGAAGGAGTTGTTCTTTGCTTTCTTACCGCATAATAACTTTGTTGACTGGTTTTTATGACAAAAATAATTGTTGGTTTCATTATAACCACTAAATCGTATCTGAATATAGAGGGACATTATTGAAGGCTGCCATTTTTTATTGCCTCTATTTTAAAGAAGATAAAGCACTTAGTTTTTTTTTTTACTTGATCATTTATATGTGATACATTCTGTGAAGTTTATAGAATCACATCGGGTTTTTTACTGAAAGGTTGAGCTTACAATTTATATTTAAGAGGCGTTGGGTTTGCGAACAATGTTTCATGGAAATTGTTTACAAACATCAGAACTCTTATTGATACCTAGCGGGTATTTTTGGGTGATATAGTTGTACTTTAAAGAACAGTATGCTGCTAGCTGTTGTTGGTTCACGCAACGTCTTTTCGTATCTTGAGATATTTGTTGTTTGTTGGGCATATGTGATGAGAGATAAGTAATAAACATTGTTATCAGTCATTTTCGTTTCTATCTTTTACTTTTTGTGTGCAAACTTTGCAACACAGCTACGTGCAGACACACTAACACGCTCGCAACGAAAATATGTAGAGCTGTCCGTCTGTCTGTCTGATCATGGGTGTCTGTCTATCTGTCTGTCTGTCTGATTGTCCGTCCGTCCGTCTCTCTCTCTCTCTCTCTCTCTCTCTCTCTCTCTCTCTCTCTCTCTCTGTCCCCCTCTCTCTCTCTCTCTCTCTCTCTCTCTCTCTCTCTCTCTCTCGTCTGGTGAACACGAGCTCAGCGCGGCTTGACACGAAAATTTCTTGTCTCGAATAATTTGCTTTCATTTGATTAATTAGACAGTTTCTTAAGCTTTTGCAACCATGGCAATTGGCATAGAAGCTTACCGATGTGCAATAGGAAGATTCAGTGCAGTATTGGTGTGTTTGTTGCAAAAAAAGGTGACAAAAGCCCTACGAAAAGCCCGTGCAAGTGACGCGACAGTGGACTATGTGTACAGTGGCAGAGAGATCGCTGTGTTTTTCACCTGGATTACGCTGTCAGCGGTGTTGCTCTTCTGTGCTCCATACTGTGTGCATATGATGTTTTGTGAGGACATTTTCACAACAAGGTACTGCATTTATGATACTCCCAACTCACTGTCATTTGACTCTGCTTTGTTTTGTGCTGTGCAAAGAAAAGACTACCGCCTTGACTTCGCGATGTCGTCTTTCGCTACCCGGTCGGTCAGTGACATGTCAAACAACATTCTGCTTTCCTCTCACCCTTCCCCTAATGGGAGATTTCTCTTGTTACTTTGTGGTGATATTGAGTCAAACCCAGGCCCTCCCAGTGCCGTGGAACTGGCTGTCCAAAACATGGAAGCTAAAATGGAAGATCAAACAACTACTATTGAGAGACAGTTTACAGCTCTGACAGAAATGATGAAAACGACCACAGTGCAACTAAACCAACAACTTGCAAACAAATTCGACAGTGTTGAGCTCAGCATTAGTCAAGGTAACAGTCAGCTACAACAGCAGCTTGTTGGGATTAAAGGGCAACTCTCAGCAATTGAAACAGTGGCTCGCCGAAACGAACAACGAGTACAGGCGCTGGAAAATGAGCATGGTTTTATGAACAGTCGCATGCAGAAAGTAGAGGAAGAAATTGAGAGGCAAGACAGATTCTCAAGGCGCTCTAATGTAAAGTTGCTTGGACTCAGGGAAGAAGGTGGAGAAAACTATGACAGATGTGCAACAAGAGTGATTGACATATTGCAGAGATATTTTCCTCACAAGAATTGGGATGAATCGGACATTGAAAAAGCCCACCGCCTAGGTCCCTCTCCAAGCATCACGGGGCGTCCCAGGCCAGTTATCATCAAGTTCCAGTCATGGAAGGATGCGATGATCGTCATGAAGGACAAAGAGGGAAAGAACAGGATGAAGAACGACGATGGTTTGCGTGTGGCAACAGACCTGACCCAGCACCAGAGGGACACCATTTCTTACTGGAGGGAGCAAGGAAAGCATGCTTACTTTGCCAGAGGGAAGTTGGTTGTGGAAGAAAGGAGACACTATTATCGTGATTCAAACGAAAACACTTACACTTCCCAGTCCCATTCTCAGTTCGCCCGAAACCGTCCCCGAAACTCCCAGTTCCCACCCCTACACAACCACGAGCACCCCATGGATTATCCCAAGGAAACAAGGAGCGACGCAAGACAAAACCGGGCATCGTATGCGACCATGGCAGCAACGTCGCGCCGCTCGGACGACGCCCCGCCCACTGTGCATAAAGACGAAGACGACGACGATGACGACATCAGCACCATAGGCGACGACAAGATGGAGGACGCTGTGTCAGAAGCTGGGCTGTCTGACGCCGGGCATCACCAAGAGGGGGAAACTGCTGCTTCAACGACCAGCGTGCCACCTCTGAGCAACACGGGCAGCCCCGGGAGTCTGCCGCCTCTCCGAGGAATGGGCCGAGGTACCCCCATCTCTTCTCCTCACTACGAAGCTTCTGCTATTGCTTCCGGTGGAAGCAGTGGGAGTAGAGGGAGGGGCAGGGGCAGGAACCACAGCGCCCAGCAGTCCAGAGAGCAGACGACCCCTATGCAGACCAGGAACCGGTCCCAGACCTCTGCCCCTCCCTCCTCCCGCCAGCAGACTCTACTGGACAACTGGAACGGCAAACGCAGGTAGGGGTTAGGCCGAGGCCCTTCCGCACATCCATCAGCATCTCAGGTATGCCAGGAACCCACACAGCGCACTCACATCCCTGATGTGCCTTGCGCTAATGCTACCACCACACACTCTAAAACAACGTTATCGTTGGCTACGCTTAATGTCGAAGGCATCTGGAACTTTTTGAGAGATACAGATATCACAACCTTGTTAAAGTACGACATTCTCCTTTTCACGGAAACATTTAGTGAACTGGTACCGAACTCGTTATTACAGTGTCAATCCCATGTAATTTTCCCATCCCCAGCTGTAAAAGTGTCAGACAGTATTCATGCGCGGCGATCGGGGGGAATTATGTTTCTAGTGAGAAAGGAGTTGTGTAAGTACATTAAGCAGATTGAGATAGAAACGGATAATATTATTGTGTTGAAGTTGTCTCACCATGTCTTGGGGATCGACACTGACTGTTTGCTAATCGGTGCTTATCTCCCACCAGAATCAGCCCCATATTACGAAGAGACAGATATATATAATGGTGTTTCACTTCTTGAAGATAGTCTTTTAGAAGCTGTGAGGGAATGTGGAGATCTGCCAATGATAATTTGTGGTGATTTGAACTCAAGAACTGCATCTCTGAACGTTAAAAACACAGACCCGATTGCTGATCTTTCCGACATTACTGCCCGCGTCAGTGACATTGATGACCTTAAGATGCCGAGAGTTTCCATGGACAAAGTTGTGAATGCGTTTGGCCGATACCTTCTTAACATTTGCGAAGAATTTGGTCTAGTGATTCTGAATGGATTACAGAAAGCAGGCTTCCCTGGAAATTTCACATACATATCACAAAGTGGCAGCAGCGTTATTGATTATTTTATTGTTTCTCAAAAATTACGTTCACTTTGCGAACATTTAAAAGTTGTGCCCATGGTTGAGACCAAACATTTATTGGTGGAATTGTTTATTGCCACTAAGAATGGCGTGTGTTACCCCAAAACCCATGGTAAACAATATTCTTGTTCGAAATACCAATGGAACGAAGAGAAATGTGCAGAGTTTCACTGTCACATGCAGAGCGACCATGTTAAAGGTATTATTGAAGAAGCAACGGTGCTCATTGATATTGATGTCAACCAGTCGCTTGCAAAGTTTAATGAAAGTTTGTTTTATGCTGGAGAATGCATGAGAAAGGTTATATTTGTCGGCTCAGAAAAAAGAAGAATTTGGTTTGATCTTGAATGTAGGCAGAGCCGTCAAGTTGTTTGGCAACTCCTTCGCAGGGCTAGCCATTCGGACGAAGATGAAGACAGATTGCAGTATTCTCAGAAGCGCAGAGAATATAAAGAGTTGTTGAGGCAAAAAAAGGAATTATATAAAGATTCTGTGGTTGAGTCATTGCATGCAAATTTAAAGGACCCTAACAAGTTTTGGGAAACAGTCCGTTCAGTGCGACCATCTCTTGGTGGACAATGCAACATATCGATGGAACAGTGGTATGAGCATTTTCGTGATGTTTTTGGTACCGCACCACCTGCGGAAACAAATACCCCAGGTAATGAAGGTGATCAAAGTTTTGAGCAAGGAGAGCTGAGAAATTGTGACTCTTTAAACCAATTGATCACACTTGATGAGGTAATGCGTGCAGCCCGGGCGCTAAAAAATGGAAAGGCAGCTGGCCCAGATGGGTTGATTAACGAGTTTTATAAGAATGGTATTGATATACTTTTGCCTTTTTTGACCAATTTTTTTAATCATTTATTTGACAACGGTTTGTTTCCCGATGAATGGTCACACTCGATTTTGCACCCAATTCATAAGAAAGGAGATATTGATTCACCGGATAATTATAGAGGTGTTTCGTTGTTGAATGTATGCAGCAAATGATATAGTTTTATTTTGAATAAACGTATTTCTGATTGGATAGAAGAGAACGAAGTTGTTGGGGAGGAGCAAGCTGGTTTTCGCCAAGATCACTCTACAGTAGATCACATATTTACACTGTTTGGAACCGTACAGAAACAGTTGTTGAGACATAGAAAACTGTATGCAGCCTTTATAGATTTTCGGAAAGCGTTTGACTCTGTTCACAGGGATAAACTATGGAAAGTACTGGATCAGAATGGCATGAGTGGAAAGATTGTTTTAGCCCTTAAAAGTATGTATACGACAGTGAAAACGTGTGTTCGAGCAGGAGGTGAACTTTCAGATGTATTCATGTGTCCAGTCGGCCTAAAACAGGGTGAAAACTGCTCACCGATTTTGTTCTCATTGTTTATTAACGAATTAACCAAAGACATTATGGCAAATGGAAGACACGGTATTCAATTGTCACCGGATTTAGTCGAATTATTGATTTTGTTGTTTGCGGATGATGTGGTTTTAATCTCTGATAGTGTCATCGGTTTGCAAAACCAGCTAAATGTTTTATTGACCACCTCAAAGAAGCTTCAGGTAGTCGTAAATATGGCTAAATCGAACATAGTTGTGTTTAGAAACGGTGGTCATCTAGCATTACGAGAAAAATGGTTCTTTGGTGATAGTGAAGTGAAAGTTGTAAACATGTATAAATATTTAGGAGTCTATATGTCCACAAGAATCTCTTTCTCCCACACTCTAAACGACCTTGCTGATCGCGCGAGAAAGGGAGTATCAGCTATCCTCAAACTTCTTTGGAGTATTGGGGAATATTCTCCTGATACATTTTTTAAACTGTTTGACAGTCAAATACAACCGATCTTGACGTACGGTTCGGAGGTCTGGGGACTCTCTGCTGATCAACAAATTGTTGAAAGAGTACATTTGTCTGCCATTAAAAGGTTTGTCGGTGTCCATTCGAAGTCACCAAGGCATATAGTTTACGGTGAAACAGGACGTTATCCTCTGTTTGTGGTGACGCACATAAAGTGTATGAAGTTTTGGCTTCGATTAACTCGGATGGATGGCAACAGGTACCCCAAGAAAGTGTATAATATGCTACTGTCTATACAAAGGCAAAATTACACGACATGGGCTTGTAACGTTCGTAATGTTTTGTACAAGTATGGATTTGGTGAAGTGTGGGAAGCACAAGGTGTTGGTGATATTTCCACGTTTGTAAGAGAATTTCGCCAAAGACTTGTCGATTGCTTTAGACAGGATTGGCATAGTTCCCTTGAATCACACGTTTTTTATAATGTGTATTCGTTATTTAAGCAGTCCTTGTGTATGAGTGGTTATTTGTATCAGATAAGAAATGTTCATTTGAGAAGAATGTTAGCACGTTTCAGATTTGGTATGTCACCCTTAAATAACCACTATTTACAGTATAAACCCAATGTGAATAACGTAGACAGATTTTGCCCTTTGTGCTCAGATGATACACTGGAGACGGAAGTACATTTTTTACTTGTTTGTCCCGCATATAATGAGATCAGAGTTGAATTAATAGCCTCAAAGTATTATCGGAACCCATCCATGTTTAGAATGTGCCAATTACTATCCTCAACAAATGGCCAAGTGGTAAGACAGTTAGCAACGTATATTTACAAAGCACTACGATTTCGCACTGATTCTCTGGAAAATGCTCAGTTGCAAGATGCAGGTCCATAATGTTGCTTTTTCTGCTTATTTTAACCATTGTTCGCTTGTATAATGTGTCACCAGTCTTGTTATGGGCCGGAGGCCTAACAAATAAAATTTCCGACTCCGACTCCGACTCTCTCTCTCTCTCTCTCTCTCTCTCTCTCTCTGTCCCCCTCTCTCTCTCTCTGTCTCCCTCTCTCTCTCTCTCTGTCTCCCTCTCTCTCTCTGCTTTTATGAAGACAACTGTGTACACAGCATGTACAAACAAACAAAAACATGTTGGATTTCTCAAAGCGACAAAATGATAAATATTTCCATTAAAATATCTGTCTCAATAATTTCAACATTTACCAACCAGCAACAAGCATGGCAACTAACACACACACACACACACACACACACACACACACACACACACACACACACACACACACACACACACACACACACACACACACATATTTGTGTTTCGGAACACTGGATTAGCGCACACAGTTTGCTGCACAGAACAAAGTGAAGTAGGGGACGAGATAACAAAGTGAAGTAGGGGACGAGATAACAAAGTGAAGTAGGGGACGAGATAACAAAGTGAAGTAGTAGGGGACGAGATAACAAAGTGAAGTAGGGGACGAGATAACAAAGTGAAGTAGGGGACGAGATAACAAAGTGAAGTAGGAGACGAGATAACAAAGTGAAGTAGGGGACGAGATAACAAAGTGAAGTAGGGGACGAGATTGAGCCGCCGCCACAACCAAGACACTCCACACCTTGGAACCCCTGTTTTGCAATTGGATTATTCTCAAAGAAATGTATTTTTAGTTAAAAATAGTGAACTCCACATAGCATTCAAACATAAAAAATACTGGGTCGACTTCGGGATGCGCTTGTGAGAAAAAAAAGCCTAGGAACTTTTTTGATCGTATTTATTTTCAACGACCGTACTAATCTTTTTTGTTTTTTTAGATGATAAAGCGTAGGGGAAAGGCTCCTAATATGGACCACCTCCGGTTCTGACAAACTAACGGCGCTAGAGCGCTCAAAACAATTTCATTCGCTGTATTCCCCCTTTCTGGATAACTTGCACATGTCAAAACAGTTGCAGATACACAAACCTCAAAACCGTTAGGCTTTTTCTCTTTTTTTCACTTTTGGCAGCATTCACTCTAAATTTGCCGCCTAAAACGGACTCGTTTCTGTCCACAGCCAAAGCTTTTAACACACAAAAATTGCTATATATGACAGCTCAGACCGTATTTGTTACATTTAAGCAGTGTTGACCCCGAGTTTCTACTGCAAACAAAAAATAATAGCAAAATCTCAAAGTTGTGTTTGTCCCCTAATATGGACCACCTTCAACAAATCGAAGAAAATAAAAGCTAAAGGCTATTTTCATTAATTCATAAAGAAGCATGCTGAAAATAACCTATAACTATCCCTCGAGATTTCCAAAAAATATAACAAATAGTGTTCTTTTCGTGGAAGTTGATAATTTCACATATTTTCACTCTGTTTTTGATAAGTTTCTTTAGTTTCGTGGTGTGCTTCAAATAATGCTCTGATCAACCCGAAACAGATAAATCTAAAGCATATTTTGATTGGTCTGACTTGCACACATGCTATTTTGAAGTATAGGGGGCTTTTTACAGTGATTCGCGAAGGCCGCTTCACTGGTCCATATTGGGCGCCCAGGCTCCTAATATGGACCATATGTGAATGTTTCTGTATTTAATTGTCGCTGAATGTCTACCAGAGCTATTTCACTCTAACTAGGTCCAACGGTTAACCCAAGAGAGAAGGACTACCAAACACAAAATGAAACTTCTTCGCAAGAAAACAAGCTAGTTATCGGCATGAAACAAAAAGTGGTCCATATTAGGAGCCCTTCCCCTACAACATACAGCAAAATCGTAGTGGTTCCCAGGTCTGACGCTTCTAGTCAATCACAAACAAGCAATAGAATTGAGCGAGTAGAACAAAAGAGAGAAGAGAAGAAAAACTGACGATGTGCCAAATGTATTGACTCGTCAACATTACCCAGACTACTTGAGACATTGTACTTTGCGTCACGCAAATTCTACCCTTGTTTAACGGAGTTTACTGAGAAGAAATGATTGCGTCCACCAAAAGTTGTCACGAGAATAGGCCGCAGGGAAACGCATGTTGCAGATGTTAGCAATGCTATTTTCCAATGTCCGTTTGTTTTTTCTGACCTTGTGTGTATCATCATCATCATCATCATCATCATCATCATCATCATCATCATCATCATCATCATCATCATCATCATCATCATCGTCGTCGTCTTTGTCATCTACATCAACATCAGCATCAGTCCTTCTGTTATATAATTGATGATGCGGAAAAGATATAATTCCACAGCGACTGAGAAGCATTCACACGCTCTCCTCGGATTCTAGACTACATTCCTTGTCTTGCCTTACCTTGCCTTGCCTGGCCTGGCCTTGCTTTGTCTTGTCTTGCCTGGCCTTGCCTTGTCTTGCCTGGCCTTGCCTGGCCTTGTCTGGCCTTGCCTTGCCTTGTCTTGCCTTGACTCGCCTTGACTCGCCTTGCCTGGCCTTGACTTGCCTTGACTCGCCTTGCCTGGCCTTGACTCGCCTTGCCCTGACTCGCCTTGACTCGCCTTGCCCTGACTCGCCTTGACTCGCCTTGCCCTGACTCGCCTTGACTCGCCTTGCCCTGACTCGCCTTGACTCACCTTGCCCTGACTCGCCTTGCCCTGACTCGCCTCACGCCATCCTCAACCAATGCGCTTTCCGTGTGCAGGGGGAGACAACAATCAAGAAGCACGAGGGGAGGACAGCGAGGCGGTGTCCCCCTCCCCCCGGGCCTCCGATCAACGAGCCGTGCAGTCCCCCAGTCCCAGGTTCAAATCCCCGCGTGTCGAGGTCAACGGTACCGGCAGAGATGTGAGTGGGAATATCGCACTGGAGAGGGAGTGATGCACAATGAGGGGGGTGGGGGGGGGGGGGTAATAAGAGTGAGGATACATGTGTGTGTCGTGGTGTGGAGGTCATCGGTACCAGCAGAGATGTGAGTGGGAATGTCGCACTGGAGAGGGAGTGATCAAATCGAGGGAGCGAAAGAGACAGACAGAGAGGTGGAGAGAGAACGAGGGAGCGAAAGAGACAGACAGAGAGAACAAGAGAAAGAGAGGGAACAGTTCATGCAAATTAGATTTTTTTCTTGATTTAATGCTGTATACGTACTACATGTAAAGCTCCTCTTATGTTTTGTTTTATGTCAAGTTTATTTCATTGTTTCAGATTGACGACTATTCCTCTGATGGCGGCCAGGAGAACAAGGACAAGGTCGTCTCCATGGAAGGTGAGATAACTCAGTCTGACAAACCCACCTTTCATCTACACCCAAAACACAAAACAGGGAAACCCCCCTTCTAAGGCCTCAGAAGTATTAGACAATGAATTGTGTAAAGGGAGAGTGGGAAAACCAAGGTACACGTGCACAAGCTATGAAACAGTAAGGTCTAAAAGGGAGAATTCAAACAAAAGGTACACGAGTTTTGAACAGATCATCTGAGACAATCAGGTCTTATGTACACATAATGTCTTGAGAGGGACAGTGAGACAATCAGGTCTTATGTACTCTTGATGTCTTGAGAGGGACAGTGAGACAATCAGGTCTTATGTACACATAATGTCTTGGGAGGGACAGTGAGACAATCAGGTCTTATGTACACATAATGTCTTGGGAGGGACAGTGAGACAATCAGGTCTTATACATGTACACATGATGTCTTGAGAGGGACAGTGAGACAATCAGGTCTTATGTACTCTTGATGTCTTGAGAGGGACAGTGAGACAATCAGGTCTTATGTACTCTTGATGTCTTGAGAGGGACAGTGAGACAATCAGGTCTTATACATGTACACATGATGTCTTGAGAGCGACAGTGAGAAAATTAAGGTACATGTACAGAAGTTACGAGAAAACAAGGTCTAAGAATGGAGGGAGTCTTAAATTGGGGGGGGGGGGGGGGGGGTCTGAAAAGGGGGGTTCCACTGTACAAGAACAGAGAGAGTGTCAACATGGAGGGACATGTACAGGAAGTGTCAAAGCGAGGTCGTGACAGAGGGGTTCCACTGTGACCTGGAGGGTTTAGAGATTGACACAGAAGGGGTAACCAGGTGTGAAGCAGTGTATTTTCACATGTAACATTGCACTTACATGCTGCAAAGGCCTTGCACAAAGAACAGACATGCTGCACAAGACTCTCAGACATCGGGATGCTCGGAGACAGACAGAAAACCGTGTACCATTCGTTCCCCGACCAGCTGTAGCTTTCTTTTCCTGTGGTTGTGTTCGTATGACTCTTATTGCATGAGACACACACTTTTCCACTTCTTATCTTCTTTCCTTTTTTCTTGTTATGTCTTGCACGTGACGGCACACACACACACACACACACACACACACACACACACACACACACACGCACGCACGCACGCACGCACGCACGCACGCACACACACACACACACACACACATACACACACACGCGCGCACGCACGCACGCACGCACGCACGCACACACACACACACACACACACACACACACACACACACACACACACACACACACACACACACACACACACACACACACACACACACACACACACACACACACACACACACACACACACACACACACACACACACACACACACACACACACAGACACACACACACACACACGCACGCACGCACGCACACACAGAGTAACCCACAGACACACATATTGACCCATGCACATTGACCCGAGGGCACAGAGCAAAACGTTCATCGTGTGTGCTTGCCCCCATTCCTCCAGCTTGCGTCTAGTAGTCGTCTGTTCTTTCACCCGTCTGTCAACGGCCTCCACCCACACGCCCAGGCCGGGTACATGAACGTTTTTCTTCTCTGACAGATGTGGAAGCAGAAACGAAACCCATCGGTCGCCGTGGCTCCTCCTCCTCCTCCTCCTCTTCCCCCTCCTCCTCCTCTTCCGCCTCCGGCACCCCTCGAGCCCACGACAGCCAGCGACAGCGAGACGACAACGCCGTGGTCAGCATGGCAATCCTGGACAAGGAAGAGGACAAGAAGAAGGAACGCGAGAGGCAAGACGAGGCCAGACGGAGGGAGCGTGAAGAGCAGCTTCAACAGCAGCGAGAAGAGCGCGACAAGCGGCAGGAGGAGGCCCGACAGAGGGAAGAGCAGAGACGTCAGGAGTTACAGTACAGGGAACAGGAACGGCAGGAGGAGAGCCGGAAGCGAGAAGAGCAGAGAAAGCTGGCAGAGGAGAAGGAAAGACAGCGCCGCCAGGAAGAAGAAGAGAACCGACGAAAAGCCGCTTTGATGGAAGAGGACCCGGAGCTCAAAGACCAGGAGAGGATGAAAGCCCAGCGGCTCCGCGAAGCTCAGATCCTGGAAGAGCAGATCCAGAGAGAGGCCACGCGGCAGGAGGAGGAGCGAGCGCGAGAACAGCGGTTCAGGGAGGAGGAAGCGAGGCGTGTGGAACAGCGTGAGAGGGAGGAGGCAGACAGGGACAGGAGGCGACAGGAGCTGGAGGAGAGCATGTCACGCACCGGATCGTCCACCGCACGCAGCACTTCTTCCGCCGCCACCGGCTCCTCCGCTTCAACCTCCGCCTCCTCCAGCCCACAGACCACGCCGCGCAGAGCCCCTCAAACACAGGACGAGACGCAGACCCCGAGAGATGCCTCCCCGCAACGAGTCGACCCCTACCTCCTGGGAGCTAAGCCGCAAGAAGACCAACTCCCACCCAGACCCGTGTCGCCCTTCCCCGACGCTGCCGTCTACGTTGCGCGCCCCAAACGACACGAGCCGGTCCCTGAGCCCGCCGTGTACCAGCCTCGCTCCAGACCGACCCAGGAGGCAACATCCCCCGAACAGGCCCCCCGGGAAGAGGAGACAGAGCAGCAGGACACGTTCCGCAGCAGCGCCAGCGAGACGAACCCGTCGTCCAGCCAGTACTCCGCGTCCGACAGCGAGGAGGACGAGGAGCAGGAAGAGCTGGCCAGACCTAAAACAGCGGCCGGCGGGAGACTCCGTGACGGGAGACGCCTTTCTGACGAAGGTTGGTAGACCCGGCTACCCTGTGTCCGGTCAAGCGTGAACCATGTACATGTCCTAGATAGTTTTAAACTGTGGGAGAATGAGTCAGACAGACTTCAAACCCCATCATTATGTGAAGGATCCGAGAAACAAAGGGAAGTAAGCGCTGTAAAATATCTTAACATAGATCTAAAAATAGCACTCTGCCTCATTGTTTAAGACTAACCTGTGGAAAGTCGAACGGGAACCATGTACATACAATGCTTACATTTTGACCGAGGAAGAATGAGTAAGAAATACTTGACACTTTTTTTGGGAGATCAAGAACGCAGGTATACGTTTTCTTGCTAACGTCTTACAGATTCGGACTGGTTTAGTTTGGTTTGGTTTTGGGGTTTTAAACCAAACCAAACCAGTCCGAATCTGTAAGACGTTCGCAAGGAAACAGATTCGGACTGTGACTCTTAGCTTACTGTGACTCAATATTGGATCCTTATTTAGTTAGAAGAGAAAGGTAACTCAAACAGACCAACCAATGAGACCCATTTCCCTTTAAACGACGAGGAGTATATTGGGGTGCCAGTTTTGACACCCGGCTTACAAGCACTCATCGTCCAATGACAAAAAAATCAAGAAAATGAAATTTGATATAACGTGAACCCATTTGAAATTGTTAGGCTGGTGATAATGAAAGGAAGAGCCTTCTAAAGCAAAGTTCTTTCAATAGTAAGGTTGATGATAATGAAAGGAAGCATCTTCTAAAGCAAAGTTCTTTCAATAGTAAGGTTGGTGATAATGAAAGGAAGAGCCTTCTAAAACAAAGTTCTTTCAAGTGTAAGCTAGTTGATGATAATGAAAGGAAGAACCTTCTAAAACAAAGTTCTTTCAATTCTAAGCTGAACTACATGGACAGAGTAATACTGTCAAAAATTCGCAGTTGACGAAGGAATGATAATTTCACACATGATCAAAATATGCATTTATGATTTGAGTTTGTACATAACATGTATTTTCCTAATTTACGTAGTTTGCTTTGTACGAGCAATTACACATGCCTTGTTAAAAAGTGCACAACGATAACAAGAAATGAACTTTTGCCGTTTCCCTACACTTAGGAAACCTTTGCTCTTATTCCACATTCACTTCTCACAACCTGTTAAACATGTCAGGACCGTTAACTGTTGGGCTCACCTCGAGACCTTCTTTATGTTTTAAAACCCATGACTGCTGAAAATATATATACATTTTTTAAGACTTGTGTTGTCTTGAAACTATATTTAAGAAAACATACTGCTGAGAAAATATTGTATGCATTTGATTTAATTTTTCTGAAATGCTCCAAAAGCCAACTGCTGTGATTAACAATACGTACACTGTGATAATGCTTCTTTCCCAGATCCTCTTTACACTGTTATTATGCACTAAATAGTGACTGCTGGCTGAGCTCGAGTCAGCATGCGTTTTAATTTTTTGATTAAAGCAGACGTCATGTTTTGTGTTTAGTGCGCCTTATATGATCTCATTGTTTGTAGTTTGTTTCCTTCTTTCAAGTTTAAACAACGATCTTTGATCATACGTGAAAACCCAACGAATACTTTACTTATATATGCCAGGCACGTTCTATGAGTGTAAATGTACAGCTTGAAACCTGCGTTATATTGATTACATGTTCACGGAATGTTCTTTTTGTTCTATGGCAACTCCGCTATATGTACCTCATCCCAACCCCAACCCCCCCCCCCCCCCCCCCCCCCCCGCTTCCCATTCCGCAACAGCTTTCCTCGTTCACTTCTACCTTCAAAGCTTGCTTAGGGCAAAAAGTGTAATCCTGAACAAACTCTCTCTGCTTGCATTTGCACATTGATTCTACCAAATGCGTTCAGTTAATTGGCTTTGTTAGTATGTGAGCATGTTTTTTTCTCTCCATTTTATCAGATTTTTCTTTTGAAGTGCTTCATATTTTGCGTAGACCTGTGGGCTAGAAGGCATGTTGATCTAAGAATGAATTAACTGCTTTGTACAATACCAGACTCAGATTAATGTAGAGATTGTATTTATTTTCATGCATTTTGGGATGGACACTGATACAACAACGAATGATTAATTTTGCATGTACGAGAAAAGTTCTTTTCTTTTGCGAGTGCTTTCTTTTGAAACTACTTTTGATATACTGGATACAATTTGGATACAAGTTAGTGTTGTGGATGTTTCCAAGAAGATTCAAGACTAATTGCCTGTGTATGTGTTGTCGTCGCGCATACAGTAGTGTGCAAGGAATGGTCCTTGATTCTGGGTTCTTTTATGATTGGTAGTTAGATTTTTTGTACAATTTTTCAGTTAAGTTTAAAACGGAAAAATAAGTAGACAAAACAGAAACCAAGCAATGACGACATTTTTCATGTGTAAATATATACAATGACATCTATCATTGACATTGTTTAAAATTGTTTGTCTTTGCCATCGCTCAATCCTGATCGATTGAGATGTTTGATTTTAATTGACCCATGCTCTGCTGAAATGATGTTTCTTACTGGCGTAGTTCTTCTCTTATGGTTGTTCTTCTCGTCGTTTCCCATGTTTGTTGATAAATGTTTCACACAACGCTTGGAAAGCCTTTTTGTGTGACATGGTTTGTGTTTTCCCCGTACATATTTGTCTTTTTAATCCTATATGAAGATTTTCTTAATGATTAATATTCCTAGTAGGTTTGTGATATATTTTTGTTATCAAAATTTGTTTTTATTCGCTGTTTGCTTTGTCTTTTCTCATAGCAGATTTTGTTATTTCTTAATTTTCGTTCTGAAAGCCTAATGGCACGTAGGTTTATAGCGTGGACATGTGTCTCATATTGAAGAATGCATTGTTGATAAACAGACATTTGTGTCAGCAGTTGTGTAAAATTTGGATCATTATGAACAGGGGGACTAAACAAATGCAACCCACAAAAATGCTAATAACTTGTCTTGCTGTTGACCAAATGACGTCTTATTAATGTGACCCTCCACCACGAAATGAGTCGCATGTCACCTCACGCGGTTCTGCGCTAGGCATAATATAAGTCCGGGGGGTGTCTAGTAACAGTGTGAGGGTCACCATAGTTACAGGCTTATAACTCGAAAAGTGTTCACTCTTTTCTAAAACGGTTTTCACCACTGGATAGAGCATAAAAAACTCTTTTAGAAAATGTAAAAATATGAAAATCATGAAAAGGTGACATGCGACTCATTCCGTGGTGGAGGGTCACATTTGGTGTACTTTAACTTGAGCTTATTCACGACCTGGCAAGTTTGTAGGCGATATTGTCTGAAGTTTGTGCATGTTCAAAAAAAGTTCTGAATTCTGGGATCGACGCAACAGTACGAGGTTTGACATCGAGTGGTAGCCATACTTGCTTGATTTAAATCTTGAAAGTTATTGGCATTTTGTGGCTTGCACTTTGGGGGTCACGCTGTATTTTCTGTGCATGCATGGATTATACTCATGGTTGTCTTTTTTGTCATGCATCTGTCAGGTGTGTTATATTCCCCGTGATGATAAAACGCAGGATGATTGGAGTGTGTAGCTTAACTAGTTGTCTGTTGTAGGAATAAAACCCATGTCTCAGCATAACTGCGTCCTCAGAGTTGATGGATACATTTGTGTTTCCTACAGAAAAGAACCCAAGTAACGATTGTTTTTACCAGTCTGATACTGAACAGTTAAGCAAGTGCAACTTTCTTACAATATGAATACATTCTCAACTCAACATTGAAATGACCACCCAGCTTAATGACATCAGAAAACAAATCAGTTGCTCTTTGTATTTGTTTTCCATTTTTATATCCCCATTTGAATGATGAGGCTTTGACGTCAAATATCTGTTGTTTTATTAACTTATTCTTATTCACACTGTCACTACAAGCGTAGGCGGTGTTTTTGCTCATGAGCGTAGACGACGGTAACTGTCTGATTTGTCGCTTAGATCTGGCTAGAGCTTTGATTTTGCTCGTAATGCATGCGAACGAAATGCCACAGGGCTGATTATAGGTGCATTGCCAGTCAAACATTTTGGGCAGTAGAGAAAGTCGTTGCTTGGATTCTGTTTTTGTAGACTTGTCTGTCCCTGTCTTTGCTTTGCATTTCTTCATATATGTTTTACACAAATGCACGGAACATTTTCCATCATGTATCTTTAACACTGATGCACAGAAACGAATGTAGCCGGTGAACTCATTTTAGCGGTCAAAATGCACTTAAAACAAATCCTTGCTTTGCAATTTCTCATTTCGTTTCTTGACAATTATTGAAAATGTAAGTTTTAACTTTCAGAAGTAAAACGCATGACATCTTTTGTGAACATTGTGTAGCAAAGCATTCTCCCTAAAGGGTTAGGGTTAGGGTTGCATGCACTTTGTGACACAAGAAATAGGGTTAGGGTTGCATGCACTTTGTGACACAAGAAATAGGGTTAGGGTTGCATGCACTTTGAGACACAAGAAATAGGGTTAGGGTTGCATGCACAAATAGTTGACACACGTCACGGGCCACCTGCTTGACAGTGTGACTGGTGAATTATAAGTCATCGTTACAAACCCAATCTGGAACCTGTATTCTGGTGAATTATAAGTCATTACAAACCCAATCTGAAACCTGTATTCTGGTGAATTATAAGTCATCGTTACAAACCCAATCTGGAACCTGTATTCTGGTGAATTATAAGTCATCGTTACAAACCCAATCTGGAACCTGTATTCTGGTGAATTATAAGTCATCGTTACAAACCCAATCTGGAACCTTTATTCTGGTGAATTATAAGTCATCGTTACAAACCCAATCTGGAACCTGTATTCTGGTGAATTATAAGTCATCGTTACAAACCCAATCTGGAACCTTTATTCTGGTGAATTATAAGTCATCGTTACAAACCCAATCTGGAACCTGTATTCTGGTGAATTATAAGTCATCGTTACAAACCCAATCTGGAACCTTTATTCTGGTGAATTATAAGTCATCGTTACAAACCCAATCTGGAACCTGTATTCTGGTGAATTATAAGTCATCGTTACAAACCCAATCTGGAACCTTTATTCTGGTGAATTATAAGTCATCGTTACAAACCCAATCTGGAACCTTTATTCTGGTGAATTATAAGTCATTACAAGCCCAATCTGGAACCTTTATTCTGGTGAATTATAAGTCATCGTTACAAACCCAATCTGAAACCTGTATTCTGTAGAGGTTACATGCCGAGTCTCAGTGATTATTAAAAATAATGGTCGAAGTTGGCGGATCATGAAAAATGCGAGCTTCAGCGAGCTTTTTCATGACCGCGAACTGAGACCATTATTTTTAATAATCACTGAGACGAGGTGTGTAACCTCTTTATTCCTCCTTTCTTCAGTTATTCAAAGAAAACAGGAGTTTTTGTGCGAAAGTTTGATCGAATCCGAATCACCCAACCAGTCAACCTGCGCAGGCGATCGATTAATGCGCGGTTGTATAGTTCCGTGCAAATCATTCCATTCTGTTAACACTTCTTGTCAGTTTCCCTGTTTTAGACTAAAATCAAGTACACAGATATGCTGTTATTCTGCTGTGGCGGTAAAGGAAGATATTGTGTGTTCTGTTTATGTTTTAGTATCGCATAGGATAATGTTCTTTCGTCAAATGGGACTAGCAGACGAACTTTTGCACCCGTGTTCCAACGTTAATTACTGTATGAAGTTCAGTTTTCTGGGGAAAATAGTGTATGAAACCGCTTTATGTTGTTTAAATTGATGAGATGTGTGCATTTGGTTGCGTGTGATCTGTTTATAAAATGAAATATTGTTGAAAACTGACCGTCGGATTGCAGTCAGTGTTGTCGAAGAAACTGCGTTAAAAGAAGGGGAACTACTCTTGTCGGCTAGAGTATGAGTTACTTGCCTTGGGAATTTGCTTGTGATGAACGGTTTGTGCACGGCAGATCTAGATTCAGAAAACAACCTAACTCATGGATTTTATATGGAGATTCATGTGTTCAGGCCTGTAGTTGTTAATTTAAATGCGGTATGTTTGTATTGTTTGCTCCAGAGATGTATATTTCGTACGTATAGAGCGTTCGGAACTTTTCAGTCGCAAAAGTAGTACCAAAACAGAACAGCTTCTCAACCCATTGCACTATCGAGGATTCAGGCTGTTGCTGGCTCGTTATTTGTTTGGTTGCTGGGTCATTATCGAAAAATAACTAGCTCTACAAGTTTACAGAGGTAAAGAAGCAGAGGGGGGAATAAGGTGAATTATAAGTCATCGTTACAAACCCAATCTGGAACCTTTATTCTGGTGAATTATAAGTCATCGTTACAAACCCAATCTGAAACCTGTATTCTGGTGAATTATAAATCATCATTACAAACCCAATCTGGAACCTTTATTCTGGTGAATTATAAGTCATTACAAACCCAATCTGGAACCTTTATTCTGGTGAATTATAAGTCATCGTTACAAACCCAATCTGGATGGAAGACAGAGATAGGTCATCAGAGAGCAAAACTACATGCATGGAAGACAAGAGATAGAACAGACAAAAACATGTAAATAAGACACAGACAAGTAATAACAAGCACAAGAACAATAAAGCGAGAGAGAGAAGTACACGGCCAAAACAACAACAACAAACACACACACTTACTTACACGCACACTAAAATAAATGGCAGGAAAAGCATACTATGTAAATAAATAAATGAATGAAATTGAATTAAAATCCAACCAAAACATGCATCTCTTTTTCGCGATGAACACAAAAAGCAACATAAACGTCACAAAAAACAACAACAAAAATCAGCCAATTTACCAGCTGTTATTGTTCCATCAGACAAACAGAAGCATGCATCTTTTTCTCGCAATAAACAAAAACAAAACAATGAAAACGTAATGAAAAGAAATCAGCCAATTTACCAGCTGTTATTTCACCAGTCACTCTCCCCACCCCCGTACCCCCGCCAGACGATGGAACGTCAGACAGCAGCAGCGACAGCAGCGACTCGTCCACAAACAACGACACCAACCGCTCCACTGACGTCTCCATGGCAACGCCGCGCGCTGAGGACAGAACCGCCAGCCAGGAAGGGCACGACTCGGGTAGGATGATGATGATGATGATGATGATGATGATGATGATGATGATGATGATGATTAGAAGACTTCCATGCCTAAACAGTTAACCGACCTGATGGTCAGAAGACTTCCATGTCTAAACAGTTAACGACCTGATGGTCAGAAGACCTCCATGTCTAAACAGTTAACTGATCTGATGGTCAGAAGACTTCCATGTCTAAACAGTTAACCGACCTGATGGTCAGAAGACTTCCATGTCTAAACAGTTAACTGATCTGATGGTCAGAAGACTTCCATGTCTAAACAGTTAACCGACCTGATGGTCAGAAGACTTCCATGTCTAATCAGTTAACCGACCTGATGGTCAGAAGACTTCCATGTCTAAACCACCGGACAGCCGACCCGCCAGGGGTCAGGCCAATGCGTCAAATATTGTGTTACAGACCGTTTTGTGTTACAGATCGTTTTGTGTTACAGATCGTTTTGTGTAACAGACCGTTTTGTGTTGTTCTCACAGACAGACGGCGGGCAACCAGTGAGAGTGACGGAGACAACATGCATGGAGGTATGAACATTGTGATCACAGTGATGGAAGAATGAGTGATAATGAGGATGATGCATGGCAGTATGAACATTGTGATCACAGGGACCTGACCAAACAATGTTACTGTCAGTCCAGGGACATGACCAAACAATGTTACTGTTAGTCCAGGGACCTGACCAAACAATGTTACTGTTAGTCCAGGGACATGACCAAACAATGTTACTGTCAGTCCAGGGACATGACCAAACAATGTTACTGTTAGTCCAGGGACCTGACCAAACAATGTTACTGTTAGTCCAGGGACCTGACCAAACAATGTTACTGTTAGTCCAGGGACCTGACCAAACAATGTTACTGTCAGTCCAGGGACCTGACCAAACAATGTTACTGTCAGTCCGGGGACCTGACCAAACAATGTTACTGTCAGTCCAGGGACAAGAACAAACAATGTTACTGTCAGTCCAGGGACCTGACCAAACTATGTTACTGTCAATGTAGGAGCGGACCCAGACAACGTGGCTCAACAGGAAACGCTGAGAGAGTTACGTCCCCTGAGGCCTCAGGAACTTCCGGCAGCCAAGGCTCACGACGGCAAGGTGGTCGAGCTCCTGACTAGTCCTGAGAGTGTGGAGCTGTCCAACGTCCTGCTCAACAAGACTCAGGTCAGTGGGGTTAGGGCCAGTGTCTTGTAACACGGGGCTGTATGATGATGATGATGATGATGATGATGATGATGATGATGATGATGATGTTAGTGATGATGATGATAATGATGATGATGATGATGTTAGTGATGATGATGTTAGTTATGATGACGATGATGATGTTAGTGATGATGATGATGATGATGATGATGATGATGATGATGATGATGATGATGATGATGATGATGATGATGATGATGATGATGACAGGTGTACGAGGTGGCCAGTCACCTGGAGCAGGCAGACACGGTGAAGATGATCAGTCTGTGTAATACGGGGCTGGACGATGATGACATGCAGAGGCTGAGTGAAGCCATGGTTACCTCCCCTTCTGAACCTGTGGTAAGTTTGAACAACTGTAGCTAAAAACCTGTGGTAAGTTTGGACAACTGATGCTGAAAACCTGTGGTAAGTTTGGACAACTCATGCTGAAAACCTGTGGTAAGTTTGGACAACTGTTGCTGAAAACCTGTGGTAAGTTTGGACAACTGTTGCTGAAAACATGTGGTAAGTTTGGACAACTGTTGCTGAAAACCTGTGGTAAGTTTGGACAACTGTTGCTGAAAACATGTGGTAAGTTTGGACAACTGTTGCTAAAAACCTGTGGTAAGTTTGGACAACTGTTGCTAAAAACATGTGGTAAGTTTGGACAACTGTTGCTGAAAACATGTGGTAAGTTTGGACAACTGTTGCTAAAAACATGTGGTAAGTTTGGACAACTGTTGCTAAAAACCTGTGGTAAGTTTGGACAACTGTTGCTAAAAACCTGTGGTAAGTTTGGACAACTGTTGCTGAAAACATGTGGTAAGTTTGGACAACTGTTGCTGAAAACCTGTGGTAAGTTTGGACAACTGTTGCTGAAAACCTGTGGTAAGTTTGGACAACTCATGCTGAAAACATGTGGTAAGTTTGGACAACTGTTGCTGAAAACATGTGGTAAGTTTGGACAACTGTTGCTAAAAAAAACCTCTCTGCTAACGATGTACATGCTGGTTGTAAAATAGCAAGAACAATGTATGATTTACGAGGGCTAAGTGAGTGCAACGTATACACTCTTTTGCTATTAATGAAGAAACTTTGTGTTAGAAGTTTCAAAGCTACTGATGCACCAGAAAAATGAGATTCTTGATGTTTTGTTTTCAAATCGTTAAGCTTCATTTTTGCCTGTGCAACTATTTTCTTAATCTTCTTTGGCATGCGTCTGTTTGTGTATTTATACTTGTGCGTGTGCATTCTCGCTTGCTCATGCTTGCGCTTAACAGGATTATTGACAAACTGCCAACGATATTTTGCGTATTTATATTATAGACATTTTAAGTATGTTTTAGAATATTGTTCTGCTTCTCTCTTTACAAGAAACCAACGTTTTAAATTGTAAACATCAAAGTGTGAAGCAACAAGAGGTTTTCAGTATTCCTCGACGCATGGTACTGTTTCAGATGGTGAACCTGAGCCTGAACTGTCTGACAGAGAAGAGTATCCCCCACGTGCTGCAAACACTGAAAGCAAAGCCGTCCATCAAGATCCTCATGTAAGTTACGATCAGTATCGTCTAGCATTTCATTGTCTGGGGTCCTGCAGCTAATGCAAACAGATGTGAAAGCTACACTTTGCTCAGCCTTGTTATGGTCGGACGAATGCTATACTTTGCTCAGCCTTGTTATGGTCGGACGAATGCTACACTTTGCCTAGCCTTGTTATGGTCGGACGAATGCTACACTTTGCTCAGCCTTGTTATGGTCGGACGAATGCTACACTTTGCTTAGCCTTGTTATGGTCGGACGAATGCTACACTTGGCTCAGCCTTGTTATGGTCGGACGAATGCTACACTTGGCTCAGCCTTGTTATGGTCGGACGAATGCTAAACTTGGCTCAGCCTTGTTATGGTCGGACGAGTGCTACACTTTGCTCAGCCTTGTTATGGTCGGACGAGTGCTACACTTTGCTCAGCCTTGTTATGGTCGGACGAGTGCTACACTTTGCTCAGCCTTGTTATGGTCGGACGAGTGCTACACTTTGCTCAGCCTTGTTATGGTCGGACGAATGCTAAACTTTGCTCAGCCTTGTTATGGTCGGACGAATTCTAAACTTTGCTTAGCCTTGTTATGGTCGGACGAATACTAAACTTTGCTCAGCCTTGTTATGATCGGACGAATTCTAAACTTTGCTTAGCCTTGTTATGGTCGGACGAATACTAAACTTTGCTCAGCCTTGTTATGGTCGGACGAATGCTAAACTTTGCTCAGCCTTGTTATGGTCGGACGAATGCTACACTTTGCTCAGCCTTGTTATGGTCGGACGAATGCTACACTTTGCTCAGCCTTGTTATGGTCGGACGAATGCTACACTTTGCTCAGCATTGTTATGGTCGGACGAATGCTACACTTTGCTTAGCCTTGTTATGGTCGGACGAATGTTAAACTTTGCTCAGCCTTGTTATGGTCGGACGAATGCTACACTTTGCTCAGCCTTGTTATGGTCGGACGAATGCTACACTTGGCTCAGCCTTGTTATGGTCGGACGAATGCTACACTTGGCTCAGCCTTGTTATGGTCGGACGAATGCTAAACTTGGCTCAGCCTTGTTATGGTCGGACGAATGCTAAACTTTGCTCAGCCTTGTTATTGGTCGGACGAATGCTACACTTTGCTCAGCCTTGTTATGGTCGGACGAATGCTACACTTTGCTCAGCCTTGTTATGGTCAGACGAATGCTACACTTTGCTCAGCCTTGTTATGGTCGGACGAATTCTAAACTTTGCTTAGCCTTGTTATGGTCGGACGAATTCTAAACTTTGCTCAGCCTTGTTATGATCGGACGAATTCTAAACTTTGCTTAGCCTTGTTATGGTCGGACGAATACTAAACTTTGCTCAGTTTTGTTATGGTCGGACGAATGTTAAACTTTGCTCAGCCTTGTTATGGTCGGACGAATGCTACACTTTGCTCAGCCTTGTTATGGTCGGACGAATGCTACACTTTGCTCAGCCTTGTTATGGTCGGACGAATGCTAAACTTGGCTCAGCCTTGTTATGGTCGGACGAAGGCTAAACTTTGCTCAGCCTTGTTATGGTCGGACGAATGCTAAACTTGGCTCAGCCTTGTTATGGTCGGACGAGTGCTAAACTTGGCTCAGCCTTGTTATGGTCGGACGAATGCTACACTTTGCTCAGCCTTGTTATGGTCGGACGAATGCTAAACTTGGCTCAGACTTGTTATGGTCGGACGAATGCTAAACTTTGCTCAGCCTTGTTATGGCCGGACGAGTGCTAAACTTGGCTCAGACTTGTTATGGTCGGACGAATGCTAAACTTTGCTCAGACTTGTTATGGTCAGACGAATGCTAAACTTGGCTCAGCCTTGTTATGGTCGGACGAATGTTAAACTTTGCTCAGCCTTGTTATGGTCGGACGAGTGCTAAACTTGGCTCAGACTTGTTATGGCCGGACGAGTACTAAACTTGGCTCAGTCTTGTTATGGTCGGACGAGTGCTAAACTTTGCTCAGCCTTGTTATGGTCGGACGAATACTAAACTTTGCTCAGACTTGTTATGGTCGGACGAATGCTAAACTTTGCTCAGCCTTGTTATGGTCGGACGAAGGCTAACTGCGGCACATCAACACAAGCCCATTACGTGTACAGATCTCATTGTACAGATCTCATTGTACAGATCTCATTGTACAGATCTCGTTGTACAGATCTCGTTGCACATATCTTATTGTACAGATCTCATTGTACAGATCTCATTTTACAGATCCCGTTGTACAGATCTCATTGTACAGATCTCGTTGTACAGATCTCGTTGTACAGATCTCATTTTACAGATCTCGCTGTACAGATCTCATTGTACAGATCTCATTGTACAGATCTCATTGTACAGATCTCGCTGTACAGATCTCGTTGTACAGATCTCGATGTATAGATCTCGTTGTACAGATCTCGTTGTACAGATCTCATTGTACAGATATCGTTGTATAGAGCTCATTGTATAGATATCGTTGTACAGATCTCATTGTATAGATATCGTTGTACATATCTCATTGTACAGATCTCATTGTACAGATCTTGTCGTACAGATCTCGTTTTACAGATCTCATTGTATAGATCTCATTGTATAGATCTCATTGTACAGATCTCGTTGTATAGATCTCATTGTACAGATCTCGTTGTACAGATCTCATTGTACAGATCTCGTTGTACAGATCTCATTGTACAGATCTTTTGGTACATATCTCATTGTACAGATCTCATTGTACCGATCTCGCTGTACCGATCTCGTTGTACAGATATAATTGTACAGATATCGTTGTATAGATCTCGTTGTACAGATCTCGTTGTACAGATCTCATTGTACAGATCTCATTGTATAGAGCTCATTGTATAGATCTCGTTGTACAGATCTCATTGTATAGATATCGTTGTACATATCTCATTGTACAGATCTCATTGTACAGATCTTGTCGTACAGATCTCGTTTTACAGATCTGATTGTATAGATCTCATTGTATAGATCTCATTGTACAGATCTCGTTGTACAGATCTCGTTGTACATATCTCGTTGTACAGATCTCATTGTACAGATCTCGTTGTACAGATCTCATTGTACAGATCTCGTTGTACAGATCTTTTGGTACAGATCTCATTGTACAGATCTCATTGTATAGATCTCATTGTACAGATCTCGTTGTACAGATCTCGTTGTACAGATCGCATTGTACAGATCTCATTGTATAGATCTCATTGTACATATCTCGTTGTACAGATCTCATTGTATAGATCTCGTTGTATAGATCTCATTGTAGAGATCTCATTGTACCGATCTCATTGTACATATCTTGTTGTACAGATCTCATTGTATAGATCTCATTGTACATATATCGTTGTACAGATCTCATTGTACAGATATCTTTGTACATATATCGTTGTTGAGATCTCGTTGTACAGATCTCATTGTATAGATCTCATTGTACATATCTCTTTGTACAGATCTCATTGTACAGATCTCGTTGTATAGATCTCGTTGTACAGATCTCATTGTATAGATCTCATTGTACAGATCGCTTTGTACAGATTTCATTGCCATGAGAACAATAAACAAGCACAAAAACGTCAAATACGTGTCAGAATGGGTGTAGTATTTAAGAACATGAACTCATGAAAAAATAGGCAACCTTTTTTCTGACCTGCACTATAATGTTAAATGACCCGATCATCAGCGCTGTTGTTGCTGCATTTTGTGTTAAATGACCCGACCATCAGCGCTGTTGTTGGCAGTTGCTGTCTTTTGTGTTAAATGGCCGGACCATCAGCGCTGTTGTTGCTGTCTTTTGTGTTAAATGACCCGACCATCAGCGCTGTTGTTGCTGTCTTTTGTGTTAATTGACCCGACCATCAGCGCTGTTGCTGCTGTCTTTTGTGTTAAATGACCCGACCATCAGCGCTGTTGTTGCTGTTTTGTGTGTGAAGGGGACGTCAGAACCATGGTTGAGACTAAACTGAAACTAACCAAAGAGGCGTGACAGCATTACCTTCTTCTCCCAGTTTGTGGCAACTCGCACACTAACATTTATGTACAGGGTTGATTTAACTTCTAAACGTCTGCGTCTCGCCAAAAGGCAATACAGTCACCTGTAGGGGTCTTGACAGTAGTATACGTGACCGGTTATTCTGCGTGAAATGGTCAATCCAATGCCTGCACTGTTGCCATAGGTGTCGCCCATGGGAACAAACTAGGAGCAAAATGACAGTCGGGTGACTTTCTGCTCTGTCGTGAGGTAAAATGCAAGCCTCTTTATATACCACACCATGATATCAACATGTTATCTGTCGTGAGGTAAAATACAAGCCTCTGTATATACCACACCATGATATCAACATGTTATCTGTCGTGAGGTAAAATGCAATCCTCATTATATACCACACCATGATATCAACATGTTATCTGTCGTGAGGTAAAATGCAATCCTCATTATATACCACACCATGATATCAACATGTTATCTGTCGTGAGGTAAAATGCAATCCTCATTATATACCACACCATGATATCAACATGTTATCTGTCGTGAGGTAAAATGCAATCCTCATTATATACCACACCATGATATCAACATGTTATCTGTCGTGAGGTAAAATGCAATCCTCATTATATACCACACCATGATATCAACATGTTATCTGTCGTGAGGTAAAATGCAATCCTCATTATATACCACACCATGATATCAACATGTTATCTGTCGTGAGGTAAAATGCAATCCTCATTATATACCACACCATGATATCAACATGTTATCTGTCGTGAGGTAAAATGCAATCCTCATTATATACCACACCATAATATCAACAATGTTATCTGACCCAGTTGTTATCTGTCCAGTCTTCAGAGTAACCCGCTGGGTGACCAGGGCGTGCATACACTGACCCAGTTGTTATCTGTCCAGTCTTCAGAGTAACCCGCTGGGTGACCAGGGCGTGCATACACTGACCCAGTTGTTATCTGTCCAGTCTTCAGAGTAACCCGCTGGGTGACCAGGGCGTGCATACACTGACCCAGTTGTTATCTGTCCAGTCTTCAGAGTAACCCGCTGGGTGACCAGGGCGTGCATACACTGACCCAGTTGTTATCTGTCCAGTCTTCAGAGTAACCCGCTGGGTGACCAGGGCGTGCAGACACTGACCCAGTTGTTATCTGTCCAGTCTTCAGAGTAACCCGCTGGGTGACCAGGGCGTGCAGACACTGACCCAGGGCCTGCAGGACCTGCACCGTCAGGCTCGTGTCGCGCGCAAAGCTCAGGCCTTGGACAGCGCGCGCTCCCTGGACTCCATGAGCGTGGACAGCAACGCGTCATTACTGGACGTCTCACAGCGCTACCTGCTGCAGGAGCTGGACCTGGCGGACACGGGGCTGACTGACCGGGGGGCTGGCCACGTGGCGGACATGATGGCGGCCAACGTGTACATCCAGGCGCTCAGTCTAAACCACAACACGCGCGTCACGGCGGAGCGAGGCTGGCGTCACATCGGGGAAGCTCTCGGGAAGAACCGCTGCCTGAAGACGCTATCGCTGGACGGGAACCTGGTGGGTGACGAAGGTGTCGAGCACCTGGCGATGGGGCTGCGCAACAACCGCACCGTGACGGCCGTGGAGCTGGAGGATGCCGGGATCGGGACTGCGGGCGGCAAGCACCTCCTGGAGCTTCTCAAGCGCAACACCTCCATCCTGGAGCTGACCGTGTCGCCTGGCAACACCATCCCCGAGGAGGAGCGGGACAATATCATCAAGTACATCTCCCTCAACAGAGCTCCCTACAACAACTTTGGATTTTGAGACAGTTTGGTAAAACATTATTACAACGCGCTCCTTACAACTTTTGATTGGACTTTGATACGGTGTGGCAAAACATTGTAGATGTAGACTTTTATGAAACCATATGTCACCAAATGTGTCTTGTACAGTGGAGAGGAGTTTCAACTCCATCATAAAGAACATCCTAATCAGCTCCTTACAACAATTTTGGACACTGCGAGAGAGAACGACATGCTGAACCAGACTGTATACAGAAACTATCACAAATATGAACTGTGCGACTAGAAGCGAGTTCTTGGATAATATGATGCAAATCATTCACAGCACGTGTAGCTATCAGCAAGGCATCTATTTAACGTCGTTTTCAACCATTCAAGGTTATATCGCGACGGCTAAAGATATTGAATGTCTAAAGATATTGAATGTCTAAAGATATTGAATGTCTAAAGATGTTGAATGTCTAAAGATATTGAATGTCTAAAGATATTGAATGTCTAAAGATATTGAATGTCTAAAGATGTTGAATGTCTAAAGATATTGAATGTCTAAAGATATTGAATGTAAGAACACAGAAAAAGTTTATCTGTCAGCAAGGCATCTAAGAAGATTCTAAAGCTGTTGAATGTCTTTGTTTGTGTGCTTAACGCCTAGCCGACCACGAAGGGCCATACCAGGGCGGTGATGCCTTGACATATAACGTGCGCCACACACAAGACAGAAGTCGCAGCACAGGCTTCATGTCTCACCCAGTCACATTATTCTGACACCGGACCAACCAGTCCTAGCACTAACCCCATAATGCAAGACGCCAGGCGGAGCAGCCACTAGATTGCCAATTTTAAAGTCTTAGGTATGACCCGGCCGGGGTTCGAACCCACGACCTCCCGATCACGAGGCGGACGCCTTACCACTAGGTCACCCGTGCCGGTGTTGTTGATCGAATGTCTACAGATATTGAATGTTATAGAACACAGTACACGTAGGCGCACACCGAAGAGAGATAACATGCAAATGCTCTCCTGTGCAAAACAGTCCTTGAGAAGTGGGGGGGGGGGGGGGGGGGGGACAAGGTGCTGGTAAGATTTGACAATCAATCAAGTTTCTCAAATAGAAGAATGTCGTATTCATGAATCATTTCATATTGACCAACTTTTCCTATGATCATCCTCAGATTAAAAACTTAAGAACCTGGCCCAATGTAATGTGCTTGAAATTAATCAAACCGTTCTTTTAACAACTGAGGCCCAGCCAGGAATTGTGATATATTATCTTATATCCCACATACGTGTGACATATAGCACTCATGTCATAACAATTATCGTTCACTCCACAGTGCATGTGAAGAGGTCGTGCCTGGCAGGGGCCTGATTTTCCACTGCCCGTGATACCGAGTCACCGAGACAAACGTCATTCTTTGAACACTTGGAAGAATTTTAAGAACGTACGTACACGTCACGATATGCTTTCTAGAGTGACGTCTCTTTGCTTTGACGTCAAAGATTACACGAGGCTTTCGGAGAGATCCATGTTCCATTTAAAGCTTCTTCAATCTGGGCGCTTCGAATGAGGGACGTTTGGAGCAATAGTCACGCAAGTGCAGTCAGTAGACTCAGTAGGATAATCTGAATACTACGTGGCTTCCTGTTTGATACCAGTTTTACACTCGTTGTGTTTTCGCTTTCGCTCGCAGTTCAATATTTAAAAACACAACTCATGTTAAACTGGTATCACATAGGAAGCCATGTAGTATTCTCTATATATGTATACGAATTGTAAACCATTTTCAATTACGCTTTCAAACAAACATTGATTTTTTCCCATTCTGGGATCTTGATGCTGCTGTCTAGGTTTTGATTATATAAATGTGTATTTTTTCTGTTGTACATTTTTTAAAGGAATTGAATGTGGATTTTGTGAATCAATCTTTTTACATCTAAACGTCATATTTCTGATGATTTCGTTCTTTGGTTTTTTAAGAGGAATTCAATGGGAATTTTGTATATCAATCTTTTACATTTTAACGTCTTATTTTTTATGTTTTAGTTGTGTGTTTTTTTAAAGAGGAGTTGAGTGTGATTTTTGTGTATCAATATTTCAACAGTATAATGTCATATTTCTGATGTTTAGTTGCGTGTTTTTTTAGGAGGAATTGAATGTGAATTTTGTACATGAATCTCTCATGTCTGAAAGAATCTTTGTATGCAGTTAGGTGTTTAGTCAATAATAATTTCACTAGTTGGTACATGTTTCTAAATGTAAATAATGCTGTGGTTTTTCATCTGTCGTTTTGTTATCTGCACCACTGCAGATCATTCTCATGCTTAAGAAATACAGTTCATTTGATATTACTTGTATGACATTTTCCTGTCTTTGGGTCTTTCTTTTCTGTGTTGTTGTTGTCGTCATTGCGACTTATTGTGGTGGTCTTAGTGAGGTGAAGTGTGCGAGAGTTAAATAATAGAGTTATGACACACACACACACACACACACACACACACACACACACACACACCGAGACGCACAGGCACGCACACCAAAAACAAACATACACCACTCCACATACAAACATACATCCCTTTTGAATAGCAGCACAGAGAGAGAGAGAGAGAGAGAGAGAGAGAGAGAGAGAGAGAGAGAGAAATACAATAGTATACAAAGAGAAATAAACAGAGACACACACACACTCACACACACACACACATACACACACACACACAAACACACACACACGCGCGCACACACACACACACACACACACACATACACACTCGCGCACACACACACACTGTCACGTTTCAATATATCACATAAGGTGATTATGAACGGTTAGTTACTACTAACTAACTAACCACACTACGATCCACTCTCGCAGTCATACAACAAAGATAGAATCAACAAAAGTATAAGTTTCAGACGCCTGTTTATATACTAACTCGCCACCTCCCTCGAGACTTCACTCCAAAAGATGTTTTACGTTCAAAACGTAAAATATAGGTCACTGACAAAAATGCCAGTTAAAGTTCAGAAAATGATAATAACACGCTGATCCCGTGTATAGATACGAAAGATAGCTGGTTATGTAAAGCGCTGGTTAAATGCAGGTGTCACACACCCCACATTGTCACCACTCAAATAAAATCACTAATACACAAGATGACAAGGTGGTATACAGGGTGCAAATGACATGGTGCACTTAGCTTTTTGCCACTGAGTGGGCGACCCGTGAATAGTCTATCTCCACAACTGCTCCGTTGAATGAAGTGCCGGCTGGCGTGGAAACGAAGCAGGGATTAGTGGAGATATCAGGCGCCTCACTCAGTCGCTGAAGATCCTCCCCGTAGTCTATCAGAAGATAGCAGACGTGTAGATTGGCAGGATGACGACAGCGACAGCAACCACCAGTACATCAGAACACCAGGTTACAGCATACCCGCAAATACGTAGGTAAGATAGCGTAGAAAGTAGTAGGCTGCAACAAAAAGCATCGGTGCACTAAACATGCCACGCAACCCTTCACACTCCACCTTCAAACATGTCACCTTTACATATTTCATCGTGCACGTGGGCCTGCACAAACGAACTTTTAAAACAACAAATCAGCCATTTTCCTTCCTTCTCTCCATATCTGCAAAAAACATATACAGATTATTATTTTAGCGTCACAAAGAGCAAATTATGCGCTAACCTGGAAATAATAACAGAGAGTATTTCATTCCACAAACACAGACTCGTCAACAGCATTAAATAATGATTTATTACCTCAACAGCCTAATGTAAGTAGCTCTACTTTGAGCGAATCCGCTCCCTTTTGAATGGCTTCGGTCCGTCTACGAAAATACCGCCATCCCCTTCTTGCTGAAATACTTTATGCGTGGGAAAAATCCCCCGCTCAGCTAAGAATCAAACCCTGTCAACTTTGTTGACCAGCACAGGTAACAGCGAAAATTTTTCTCTCCTTTGTAGTTCTGTAAAGCCCTACTGTACCATGCAGAACGGCACTCTGACCTAAAATAATAAGTCACCAAGTGTAGAAGACCATCTAACTATAGGATGGAGGAAAACGATCCTTCTGTCGCTGCCCTGTGTTCAAGTGTCCTCTCATGTCTTTCCCAAACAACCTTGAAAAAAACATCACGTGACTCCACGTGTCCCGTATCCAGTTCAGTTACAGTCGATTTCCCCAAGCAAGCAAAATCACGCACGTGGAACCCCTGTATCAAAATATCATCCCTCGCATGCCAGCCAGGCGTGCAAGAAAACGTATTTCCCGTGCTAAGCTCGGTCAGCAGAAAATAGCCCGTACAAGCACAGGCGCTTTTCGTCATAATTTGAGAAAGGCACCCCACAGAGTGTCCCTTTCTCGATCCATGTCACCAAATCGTGACACACACACACACACACACACACACACACACACACACACACACACACACACACACACACCAAGACCCTCGTCTCCATTCCCCGTCTATGTTAACACATGTTATCTAAAATTGACTAAAAGTAAACAAAATAAGACAACATGCACAGACTGACAACAACAAGAACATACAAGCCAGAGCACAGGTGTTTTTCTTGACAGAGCACGACTACAGTTAACCAGTCTCGCTGTCTGGTTTGCGAGGAGCTGATGACCCAGTTTGAACACTGGCTGAGATTTAAAAAAATAAATAAATCTGTGCACCACACCGGGCTGACACGTGTGGGGCGATCGAGGTCACTGGGCATGGACATGATTCACGGATTTTTTTTTTTCCCCACGGACTTCTTCAGTGAACACTTGTTTTCATATGCTGCACACTGCCTATCTCCAGCGGTTGACAGCGGGATAAGCGAGAGTTAAAGAGCTGGCAGCACTAGTTTTTTTTATTCAGCACAACATTTAACAACAACAAACAATAATCTTGTGCATACCTTCACAATCTCCAAACGAGTCTTCCTTATCAAGCTGAGGCATTTTTGGGAAGTTCCAAACTCAAAAAGGAGAACGATAGTTTCGCTTATGTAACCGTGGCAATGATTTCCGATGGTCTGAGAGTTTGTACTCTCTAACACATGACAGGACGGTACCCTATCAGTAGCTTCTCCTATAGTCTCAATGCAGAAATGCCTTACACTGAGTTTGGTATTCTTATAAGCGTGACGTTATTTGGAGCACTCTGTCAAACAAATGGCGTATCAGAAGAATACGGATATATATAATTATAAACTTGGCCAACAAATTATTGCAACAAATTTCGCACACAAATTAAAGCATTATTTCCAGTGTCCACCAAGTAATTGCTAAAGTGCAGCGTTTTTTGTCATAATACCCCTAAAACATGACGCAACACGTCCCCTTTTTGACCGCTCTGGCGATCGACACCTGCAGCAGTAGGAATAGCATAGCACACGAAATACGCAAGGTAGCAAGGTAGCTAGGTAGCAAGGTAGCAAGGTAGCTACACAAAACAATCTGTTCAGGGTAGACAATTGATATGACTGTCTTCCCGTATGTCAAAGTTGCAAAATTTGCCTGTTGTGATTTTTTGGCGATATTTCATTCGGCCCTTTCGTTTTTGTCTGGTCGATTTTGAGGGTAAATGCTTTAATGTGGGTGCGAAATGTGTTGCAATAGTGTTTTGGGCAAGTTTATATATGTATGGCTAATTTCTTTGATTTTGAAAATGTTGCAAAACGGAGAATAAACATGGTGTAAACACAAAAAGCATACATTCCTGCTGAAACTGAGTTTTCTTTTTGTTCTAATCAGACTAACTCGCACACAGTCACAGTGTCCAGACCCTTCAGTCACAGTGTCTAGACCCTTCAGTCACAGTGTCTAGACCCTTCAGTCACAGTGTCTAGACCCTTCAGTCACAGTGTCTAGACCCTTCAGTCACAGTGTCTAGACCCTTCAGTCACAGTGTCTAGACCCTTCAGTCACAGTGTCTAGACCCTTCAGTCACAGTGTCTAGACCCTTCAGTCACAGTGTCTAGACCCTTCGGTCACAGTGTCTAGACCCTTCAGTCACAGTGTCTAGACCCTTTAGTCACAGTGTCTAGACCCTTCAGTCACAGTGTCTAGACCCTTTAGTCACACTGAAAAAGACAATATTGGCAATGATTCATTTGCTAACAATAGCATCATCAATATAAGTAACAGCAGTGAGAGCATTGTCGTCATTATCATCATCATCATCATCATCATCATCATCATCATGGAGGTGACTCAGGGGGCGGCATGACACACACCAGCTGACCCGTACAGCGAGACATTGCTAGCAGTCTGCCCCACCTCTCATCTCCCCCCTGAACACCACCACGTGACCTCTCTCCCTGCACCCACACCACCACACGTCTCTCTAGTCCAGGAACATCTTCAGAGTCTGCCGCCACCACCTGGTCACGTGACATGGTTGCCACCTCAGCCTTAGCGCCAGAATCTCCTGACCGAAGCACAGTGACTGGCAGCCCGTTTTGCCGCAGTCCTACCACAAAGTCGTCAGTGTCACGCACAGAGCGGAATGATGATGAGTACAACACGAAGACGTCACGGTGTTGTAGCGGAGGCTGACTGGTGTGGGTGGGTCGTCCTGTAACTGGTATGAACAAGTTGACTTATTTTTACTTTGCAAATTAAAGACAGTTCGAAAGGAATTTTAATCTATTGTTGAATTATTCTGTAGGATATGTTGACCACTTCCCGAGCTTTGCACATTTCTCGTACATGTATTCATCATTCTGCTTCTGTTCTCTCTCTCTCTCTCTCTCTCTGTCTCTCTCTCTCTCTCTCTCTCTCTCTCTCTTTCTCTCTCTCTCTCTCTCTCTCTCTCTCTCATACACACACTCACACACACACACCGAACACACACACACACAAACATACACACATACACACACACACACATACACACACACACATACACACACACACACACACACACACACACACACACACACACACACACACACGTAAAGCCGAGCGGTCGTAGCTTCACATTGACTCTAACTATCTGTGTCTTAGATGTTACATTTGTCTGAAAGGCATTTGTCAGGATGGCAATCACACGACAAGACGAACAGACACACACAATATGAACTCAACAAGAGGCCGGTGAAGTTCCAAATTGCATTGAATCCAATAAAACAATAATGAAAACAAATTAATACAGCGCATAGGTTCTTTGCAGAAAATATATCTGTTTATTGGTTCGCTATATATTAGCCTTTCTCTGTTTCTGTCATCTTCTTACTCCCTTGTAAATACTCCAAGTCGTACTTTGCTGAAAATGTGGGCATGACCCGGAGGTACCGTTAACAGAAATACACTACTGTAAAAGAAAATCTTAGTCCTAAAATGGTTGACATTTTGGGTTCGGGGCCTAAGAAGGATCGAGCGACGCCGCTTGAACACTGCCTTGTGGGTCTCTTTAGGGTAACCAGGCTTAGAGCTCACAACTGCTTACTTTCATAGCGACTGAAACAGCCGTGCTCAATGAAGTAACGCTTCTGCTCCAAGTGAGAGTCAACTAGACTCTTGAGTACAACTTAAAGCATACAACTGCTTCCTTCAATAGCGACTGAAACAGCCGTGCTCAAAGAAGTAACGCTTCTGCTCCAAGTAAAGCGCTGTTTACATGGCAGACTTGCAACCAACTTTTGCCCAACTTTAGTCGTTTGAAAATCGCTGCAAGTCGAAGAGGCCGCCATGTGAACAACCCCAGCGATTTAGAAACGATTCGGGCTAGACTCGTTAGCAACTCCAAAACTCAGTTGAGCACTGCCCGACTCGACCGTGACTCGTCTGCGAATTTGCCCAGACTGTTCTCATCGCGCTTACTGATTGGTTAGCTCTAGCCTTCCCTTCTCCGGAAAACAACGAGGACAACCGGACAATCCCGAAAGGCTACGTCTAGTGAGAATCGCTTACTTCGATAGCTACTGAAACAGCCGTGCTCAAAGAAGTAACGCTTCTGCTCTAAGTGAGAAGTATAAGGGACCATTTAGACACTTTAGTCAGCCGGTTAAGCGTTTTCATGACCCTGAATCGCAAACAGGGGAGTCTCAGGTTTCAGGCCCCTTTCAGCATCTTACTTTCTCATACGTCTCGAGAGAACCAGAAACCCTGGCCTTGTATAGCTAACATGGCTAATGCCTACGTCTCAGCTAAGGGGACCAATGAAAATGCCGCTCTGGCAGCAGGAAAGAAAGGGGAGGGCTGGAGGGTGGAAGGCTCTGAGGCTGCTACCAGCTTCCTTACAAGCTGCAGTTAAACTCCCTTAGAAAGCTGTGGTCTATTTATGACTATCCGGGGCTACGAGTTTGAAAAGATAGGGGTCAGAATCATGTACATAATTCTGTACAGCGAACGCGGCCCGAAACCCCACCATTTACACTGCGTGTATGACCTTGATAGTTTCAGTCAATGCTTGAATGTTTCCACAGTAACATCCGGTTTGCTCTCTCAGAGCTGAGTATATTTGTCAAGAGGGATTGAGCAGAAAAAATAAACGCCTGGGCAGAGATTCGAACTCAAGACCTCGAAATGTCAGGGACGATGTCTCAACCGCTAGGCCACTCCACCAGTGTTGACAAAGAGAAAAAAAATAATTATATATCATTCTACGCTTGAATTAACATTCGTGCGTTGCAAAAACGTAAAAATTGCCGTTCAAATATGCCTTTATTTGCAAACATGTTTCACGAAATCGCAGTACATTTTTACACCGCCATGCTACACGACATTCGCGCCATGCTACACGACATTCGCGCCATGCTACACGACATTCGCGCCATGTGATGGCTGCGATATCTCTATTTACGACATGCAAGAATAATGAGAAGAACTGTAATTGAATCCCTCCAAAGCTCTGTGAAGTTGAAAACAGACATCAAAGAAACAGTTATAGTCATTGAACATATCAATCATGCTGCTTCAAGAATAACATGAAATTAATTCATATTAATGTTTTTCCTTCTTTTTCACAATTGGCGCAGTAGCCTAGTGGTTAGGACATCAGCCACGAAATCTCGAGGTCCTGAGTTCGAATCTCCGCCGATGCGTTTATTTCTTCCCCTCAATCTCTCTTGAAAATAAAATATGCTCAGCTCTGAGAGAGCAAACCGGATGTTATCACAGCAAAATTGAAGCGTTGACTGAAACTCTCAAGGTCATACACATCAAAAAGGTGGAGTTTCAGGCCGCGGTCGCTGTATAGAATTCTGTACATGATTCTCAGCCCTATCTTTTCAAACTCGTAGCCCCGAAAAGTCATAAATAGACCACAACTTTAAACTTATACAAAGACTCATCAACAAATAAAACTACATCAAAAATGCTGCAGAGAAATACGTCATTAAACAGCAAATTCTACAACGCATCAGTTCATACCAAACACTCGTAACTGTAAACACACACACACACATACACAAACGCTCGCTCGCACGCTCGCACGCGCACACACACACACACGCACGCACGCACACACACGCACACACCACACACCACACACACACACACACACACACACACACACCTTAACAAACACGTAGGTAAGCATAAACACATGCACACATAATTATATTCACCAGCAGGCACGGGCCTCCACGCACAGCATACACTCATATGCTAAAATCGGGGGGGGGGGACACACATGCAAACACACACGCACGCTCGTGCACACACACACACACACACACACGCACACTCACTCACACACTCACACACACACACCTGTAACACCGACATGGAGATCCTCTGTCAGGATCCTGGCCACCTCTCTGCCACACTGCTGACAGTCCCTTGGATCATCCCCAGCGCTGTGTCCCTGGCCTGTGTGATGCCGGTAGAGCGGGGCAGGCCCGTCACAGGGCGGCGGGCACGAGGCAGCTGTGTACCCGCGGACAGTTCCATCTCTCATCACGTAAGACAGCTGGACCTGACGTGTGACGGAGGGCGGAGTTCTGAGCGGCTGTGTCAGGCTGACTTCAGTCAACAATGGCGGTATGTCGGCATGGTCTACTCTGGCCGCCCACAGGACGAGGCGGGGCACTCTGTGGTGAAGGGCGGTGACCAGGGCTGTGAACTCACTGTTGGACACAGACATCGGAACAGTTTGAGGATAGTTACTCTTCCACTGTATCAGTGGGCTGACTTCCAAATCAAGACAGCTGGCTGCCGGCTGCTATAGGAGACCTGAAATGGGCTAGCGACCGGGTTGGGTCGTCTTGGGTCAGTGCTGAAATGGTTACTTTATGGGCTGTTGGCCGAACGGACACCGGGGATTCATATTTGTGCATGCATGTATTCGTGTTGCCAAGGCCTGAGGCTATCGCTGTGACCCTGGGATCTTTATCGTGCGCATGCGTGCCCACGGGGGTGTTCGGACACCGAGGAGAGTCTGCACAAAGTTGACTGTGGGACACACATCCCGCGCCGAACTTGGGGGTTGAACCCACGCTGATGGTAACAACCGGTTTTAAAGCCAGCGCCCCTACCGACTGGGCAAACTCCCCACTCAATATGTTTGGGTCAAGAAGTTCCATGGAGGGCGGGGGGTATGGAGTAACACATAGTGTTTTGCTCAGAACATGCCCACCCAACCAGAGCCGCGCTAGGGGTACGCATTACCGTGAAGCTGGCAGTCAGGGTACCAAATGTCGTCTGTGTCTACCACTCGGAGGTGACTTAATGTGGGTCTATGCAATCTGATGCAGGGGAGACAGGAGGCGGTTTGGTACAAGATAACCTTAGAGGCCACAGCTTCAGCCGTCTAAGGGATCTGTGTGCCTGGAGGCACATTTGGTTTTTGAGGTTCAAGCGGAGCTGTTGCCTCTGCTCCCAAGTTCCCGTGTCTGGAGGCGTTTTTAGTATGGAAGTAAACCTGTAGGTTGGGGCCTCTGCCTTTCAGGATGCCAGGACTAAACAAAGTCTGTCTAAATGCACATTTAGCTTAAGATTCCACAGCTAGAAGTGGATCTGTGTCAGCAAGCCTGCTGTGCTGGGTCTGTGTCAGCAAGCCTGCTGTGCTGGGTCTGTGTCAGCAAGCCTGCTGTGCTGGGTCTGCTGCAAGAACACTAGAACCAGCTCGCAACAGTTGAGGTGAACAGATTGGTGACCAAGACCATCATCGGTTTCTCTCCGAGTGATGGGCGTGGGCGGAGAAAGTCTCCCAGGCTGAAAGCATTCTCCCTTCTGTAGCGGAGGAGACTAGACATCTCTTCCTTGAGAGTGTCACAACCTTCAAACACGTGTTTGAGGTGGCCAGTCTTGCCACACTGACAGACTACCTTGTCCCAGTAGATGCGGCTGTGGAAGTGTCTTCGTGGGTTGGAATGCTTTGTACTGTGGTGTTTGGATCCAAGAGAAGAGCCTAGTCCCTGCAATGTGGTGGCTGCACAAACACTTGCCAGACCCGCTGATGTAAAGAAACAAAACCTGGACAGGGGACAATGTCAGCCACACAGTGTGTAGAGACTGGCCACAGACACACCGACACACCTAGGCGGTAGGGAGGGGGGTGGTCTTACTTTCACACTGCTGGGCACATTGCATACACGGTAAGGAATGAAGGGAAGGAAAGAAGGAAGAGATACAGGAAGGAAGACAGGGAGGAACGGAGGAAGAAAAGCAGAAAGAAAGGATGAATGAAGACAGAAATAAAGAGGAGAAGGAAGGGAGGAAGGAAGGAAGGAAGGATGGATGGAAGGGAGGAAGGAAGGGAAGAAGAAAGGAAGGAAGGAAGGATGGATGGAAGGAAGGGAAGAAGGAAGGAAGGAAGGAAGGAAGTAAGGAAGGGAGGAAGGGAGGAAGGAAGGGAGGAAGGAAGGGAGGAAGGAAGTAAGGAAGGAAGGAAGGGAGGAAGGAAGGGAGGAAGGAAGCAAGGAAGGAAGGAAGGAAGGGAGAAAGGAAGGGAGGAAGGAAGGAAGGAAGGAAGGGAGGAAGGAAGTGAGGAAGGAAGGAAGGAAGGAAGGAAGGAAGGAAGGAAGGGAGGAAGGAAGGGAGGAAGGAAGGAAGACGGGGAGGAACGGAGGAAGAAAAGCAGAAAGGAAGGAAGGAAGGAAGGAAGAAAGGAAGGAAGGAAGAGATACAGGAAGGAAGACGGGGAGGAACGGAGGAAGAAAAGCAGAAAGAAAGGAAGGAATGAAGGAAGGAAGGAAGGAAGGAAGGAGGAAGGAAGGAAGGGAGGAAGGAAGAAAGGAAGGAAGAAAGGAAGGAAGGAAGGAAGGAAGGAAGGAAGGACATTTTGCTTTGCTTGAAAAAGACTCAGTTGTCAAGTTGACCGTTGTGTGACGTCATGTCGACTCTCAGTGAGTCACGTGTGGTCAGCAAACAAAACACAGATGACGAAGGTCACGTGACAGGAAGGCGTGCTACAACCTGACACAGATGACGAAGGACACGTGACAGGAAGGCGTGCTACAACCTGACACAGATGACGAGGGTCACGTGACAGGAAGGCGTGCTACAACCTGACACAGATGACGAAGGTCACGTGACAGGAAGGCGTGCTACAACCTGACACAGATGACGAAGGTCACGTGACAGGAAGGCGTGCTACAACCTGACACAGATGACGAAGGTCACGTGACAGGAAGGCGTGCTACAACCTGACACAGATGACAAAGGTCACGTGACAGGAAGGCGTGCTACAACCTGACACAGATGACGAAGGTCACGTGACAGGAAGGCGTGCTACAACCTGACACAGATGACGAAGGTCACGTGACAGGAAGGCGTGCTACAACCTGACACAGATGACGAAGGTCACGTGACAGGAAGGCGTGCTACAACCTGACACAGATGACGAAGGTCACGTGACAGGAAGGCGTGCTACAACCTGACACAGATGACGAAGGTCACGTGACAGGAAGGCGTGCTACAACCTGACACAGATGACGAAGGTCACGTGACAGGAAGGCGTGCTACAACCTGACACAGATGACGAAGGTCACGTGACAGGAAGGCGTGCTACAACCTGACACAGATGACGAAGGTCACGTGACAGGAAGGCGTGCTACAACCTGACACAGATGACGAAGGTCACGTGACAGGAAGGCGTGCTACAACCTGACACAGATGACGAAGGTCACGTGACAGGAAGGCGTGCTACAACCTGACACAGATGACGAAGGTCACGTGACAGGAAGGCGTGCTACAACCTGACACAGATGACGAAGGTCACGTGACAGGAAGGCGTGCTACAACCTGACACAGATGACGAAGGTCACGTGACAGGAAGGCGTGCTACAACCTGACACAGATGACGAAGGTCACGTGACAGGAAGGCGTGCTACAACCTGACACAGATGACGAAGGTCACGTGACAGGAAGGCGGGCTACAACCTGACACAGATGACGAAGGTCACGTGACAGGAAGGCGGGCTACAACCTGACACAGATGACGAAGGTCACGATGACGAACGACACGTGAAAGGAAGGCGTGCTACAACCTGACACAGATGACGAAGGACACGTGAAAGGAAGGCGTGCTACAACCTGACACAGATGACGAAGGACACGTGAAAGGAAGGCGTGCTACAACCTGACACAGATGACGAAGGACACGTGAAAGGAAGGCGTGCTACAACCTGACACAGATGACGAAGGACACGTGAAAGGAAGGCGTGTTACAACCTGACACAGATGACGAACGACACGTGAAAGGAAGGCGTGCTACAACCTGACACAGATGACGAAGGACACGTGAAAGGAAGGCGTGCTACAACCTGACACAGATGACGAAGGACACGTGAAAGGAAGGCGTGCTACAACCTGACACAGATGACGAAGGACACGTGAAAGGAAGGCGTGCTACAACCTGACACAGATGACGAAGGACACGTGAAAGGAAGGCGTGCTACAACCTGACACAGATGACGAAGGACACGTGAAAGGAAGGCGTGCTACAACCTGACACAGATGACGAAGGACACGTGAAAGGAAGGCGTGCTACAACCTGACACAGATGACGAAGGACACGTGAAAGGAAGGCGTGCTACAACCTGACACAGATGACGAAGGACACGTGAAAGGAAGGCGTGCTACAACCTGACACAGATGACGAAGGACACGTGAAAGGAAGGCGTGCTACAACCTGACACAGATGACGAAGGACACGTGAAAGGAAGGCGTGCTACAACCTGACACAGATGACGAAGGACACGTGAAAGGAAGGCGTGTTACAACCTGACACAGATGACGAAGGACACGTGAAAGGAAGGCGTGCTACAACCTGACACAGATGACGAAGGACACGTGAAAGGAAGGCGTGCTACAACCTGACACAGATGACGAAGGACACGTGAAAGGAAGGCGTGCTACAACCTGACACAGATGACGAAGGACACGTGAAAGGAAGGCGTGCTACAACCTGACACAGATGACGAAGGACACGTGAAAGGAAGGCGTGCTACAACCTGACACAGATGACGAAGGACACGTGAAAGGAAGGCGTGCTACAACCTGACACAGATGACGAAGGACACGTGAAAGGAAGGCGTGTTACAACCTGACACAGATGACGAAGGACACGTGAAAGGAAGGCGTGCTACAACCTGACACAGATGACGAAGGACACGTGAAAGGAAGGCGTGCTACAACCTGACACAGATGACGAAGGACACGTGAAAGGAAGGCGTGCTACAACCTGACACAGATGACGAAGGACACGTGAAAGGAAGGCGTGCTACAACCTGACACAGATGACGAAGGACACGTGAAAGGAAGGCGTGCTACAACCTGACACAGATGACGAAGGACACGTGAAAGGAAGGCGTGCTACAGCCTGACACAGATGACGAAGGACACGTGAAAGGAAGGCGTGCTACAACCTGACACAGATGACGAAGGACACGTGAAAGGAAGGCGTGCTACAACCTGACACAGATGACGAAGGACACGTAAAAGGAAGGCGTGTTACAACCTGACCAAAATGACCTTGTGTTAAAAAAGTAAGTACACTACTTAGAACGATAATGTGGAATATGTCCGAAACTTCTTGGTCCAGTTTCACGGTGAATTCTTTAGATACACAAACTAAATGAAAGTGGTAATCAAGCGTTTGATAACAGTGTTAACTACAGCTCACTTTAACCTAGTTCTCTATGAATGTAACTTCTGAATGAGATTATTTCAACAAGTACACACCTGTTAGCACACACCTCGTCAGCGATAACGTAGAGTCCCTGACCTCCTCGCTTGTTGGCCGCCTCCACCAGTGTTCGCACTGCCTTATTAACCGCCTGCTTTCCTCCATACTCCAGATCAAAGTGATGTAGGTGTATCCGTCTGGCAGCTGCTGGTCCTGATGTCTGTTGTAGTTGGTAGACAGCGCTGTGTGACGCTGCTAGGCTGGCATTCCAACTACTGACGACATCTACATGCAGGCCCTGACGCAGCAAATCCAAGCCTTTCAGATTTAACATGACAGTTTTCCCCACGCCTGGAGGCCCCGTAAGAAATATCAGCGGTTGATTGCTGTGATGTACGGCCACTTGTTGAGGGGTCAGCATGATGTGCGAGAAACGGGTCCCCGTCTCAGCCGCCGCCTCCCCCTCAGTTCTCACGAGGTCCATAGAAAGGCGTGGCCTCACACTGCAGAAAACTTGTACAGTGGTCGCTGGGCCACTGAACCTGCAGATATGTTACAGTAAATCCGATGTATATAAGTGGAGGGGGTGGGGTGGTGGTGGAGAAAAGGGGGTGCGAGGGGTATGCTGGAAGTGACTGCTCGTGTTCTGCTTACCAAGGGAGCGGTAACAAGTTGGATAAGATCTGTATGTCAATATAAAATCATCACTAGTCAAATAGATGTCAAAGTCTGCCCTACAGGTGTGCATTTCTGACGGATTGCATGACTGGGTCCGACATGCTCTCATCTCCACCAGGGGAACCTCCAGGTGTGTGTCCCGGCCAGACAGGACCACAGCGTGTGACACGGAACGAGGCTGTCTTCACGTGACAACATTTTTCTTGGTCAAACTGACTATTCGACTTATTTAGGTTTTTTACAAGTATTGTCTGCTGATGCTGTCTCTTGAGGACAAAGCTGTCTATTGAAGCAGTGTCTCACACAACAAATGTGCACACTGCTCTTCTCTGTTAGATCTTTCTTGGATCTCTTAACAAAGTGAGAGTTGCTATAATCCGTGAACTCACCGTGCCAACAGCTCCAGGTAGATGTCATCAGACAAAGAAACAGCTCCCACCCCTGACATCCGGGCTTGCCACCACTGCCCCAGCTGTCCAATGATGTTGTCAGTGACGTCATGAGGGTTAACCGTGTCTGACAGTTGGTGTGACGTCACACACAGAGGGACGGGATCTGTAGTTCCCTGCACTCCAAGGCACTGACACAGGTCCTGTGATTGAAACACACACACACACACACACACACACACACACACACACACACAAACACACACACACACACACACACACACACACACACACACACACACACACACACACGGTAAGGAACACACTTCGACTAGAAACACACCAAATGGCAAGATATAGCTATTCTAATAGACACGTGGGGGAATTCGGGGGATGTGATTGGATGGTCTCATACATCCCTATTGCGATCATAAAAGGATAACGCTACGGAAGTTGACGGGCGCAGTGGCGTGGTGGTAAGACGTCGGCCTCCTAATCGGGAGGTCGTGAGTTCGAATCCCGGTCGCTGCCGCCTGGTGGGTTAAGAGTGGAGATGTTTTCGATCTCCCAGGTCAACTTATGTGCAGACCTGCTAGTGACTTAACCCCCTTCGTGTGAACACGCAAGCACAAGACCAAGTGCGCACGGAAAAGATCCTGTAATCCATGTCAGAGTTCGGTGGGTTATAAAAATACGAAAATACCCAGCATGCCTCCCCCGAAATCGGCGTATGCTGCCTGAATGGCGGGGTAAAAACGGTCATACACGTAAAAATCCACTCGTGCTAAAAACATGAGTGAACGTTGGAGTCTAAGCCCATGAACAAAGAAGAAGAAGAAGAAGAAGCTACGGAAGTTGGTAATTATTTTGCCGATATCCAAACGATATCGGCAATAACAAAGACGCATGGTTCCGGTTTCTTCGACGTGTATAAAGTACACCATACCTCACCAGGTTTGTTTCTGTGACTGGTCGACAGACGATGCCATTTGCTTTTTGTGTGGTTTGTTGTGTTGCTTACTGTAGGGGAAGGGCTCCTAATATGGACCACTTTTTGTTTCATGCTGATAACTAGCTTGTTTTCTTGCGAAGAGGTTTCATTTTGTGTTTGGTAGTCCTTCTCTCTTAGGCTAACCGTTAGGCCTAATTAGAGTGAAATAGCTTTGATAGACATTCAGCAAAAATTAAATACAGAAAAAATCACAAAGGGTCCATATTAGGAGCCTGGGCGCCAAATATGAACCAGTGAAGCGGCCTTCACGAATCACTGTAAAAGCCCCCTATATTTCAAAATAACATGATACAACTTAGTGTAAAGTCAGCCTAATTAAAATATGCTCTATATTTATCTGTTTCGGGTTGATCAGAGCAGGAAAGGAGGGGAGATGGGATAGAGCCACCACTATGTTATACAACATCAGAAACGATCCTGACTGGACAGTCCAATACTAAGACAGAAGGAGGAAGACAGAACTGGACTGGTTTCAAGAGTGTTCCAAACAGTCGATCATCATGCATCACGTAAAACGTTGAGTGAGTATCGCCTATGGAACTTGGAAGATAGATTTGCTAATTATTGAGACTTGATGTATTTTTTTCTCTTGGAATATATGAGACTAAAAAGTGTGTTTGTTTCTGAGGTGTGTGTGTGTCACTGTGTGTGTGTGTGTGTGTGTGTGTGTGTGTGTGTGTGTGTGTGTGTGTGTGTGTGTGTGTGTGTGTGTGTGTCACTGTGTGTGTTTAGGTGTTTGCTGTTTTTACATTTAGTCAAGTTTTGACTAAATGTTTTAACATCGAGGGGGAATCGAAACGAGGGTCGTGGTGTATGTGTGTGTGTGCGTGTGTGCGTGCGTGTGTGCGTGCGTGTAGAGCGATTCAGACCAAACTACTGGACCGATCTTTATGAAATTTGACATGAGAGTTTCTGGGTATGATATCCCCGAACGTTTTTTTCATTTTTTTGATAAATGTCTTTGATGACGTCATATCCGGCTTTTCGTGAAAGTTGAGGCGGCACTGTCACGCTCTCATTTTTCAACCAAATTGGTTGAAATTTTGGTCAAGTAGTCTTCGACGAAGGCCGGACTTCGGTATTGCATTTCAGCTTGGTGGCTTAAAAATTAATTAATGACTTTGGTCATTAAATATCTGAAAATTGTAAAAAAAATTTGTTTTCTAAAACGATCCAAATTTACGTTCATCTTATTCTCCATCATTTGCTGATTCCAAAAACATATAAATATGTTATATTCGGATTAAAAAAAAAGCTCTGAAAATTAAATATATAAAAATTATTATCAAAATTAAAATTTTGAAATCAATTTAAAAACACTTTCATCTTATTCCTTGTCGGTTCCTGATTCCAAAAACATATAGATATGATATGTTTGGATTAAAAACACGCTCAGAAAGTTAAAACAAAGAGAGGTACAGAAAAGCGTGCTATCCTTCTCAGCGCAAGTACTACCCCGCTCTTCCTGTCAATTTCACTGCCTTTGCCGTGCGCGGTGGACTGACGATGCTACGAGTATACTGTCTTGCTGCCTTGCATTGCGTTCAGTTTCATTCTGTGAGTTCGACAGCTACTTGACTAAATGTTGTATTTTCGCCTTACGCGACTTGTTCTTTATTGTTGTTTTTACCTAAAAATAAAATGGTGATTTTAACTAAGAATCCTTTTATGATTCTGTTGTGCATAATAAACAGTTTTTATTCTTTCAGATTTATAAGAATACCTGTCTGCACACACACACACACACACACATTGAAGGTAGACAAATAAATCTGCCAGTGATGGAAGAAATGGTGAAGAACAAATGAAAGGTGAGGGAGGTTTTGCAGACAGCATGTCTCCTTATGAAAACACAAAAATGTTCATACAATGTCAACATTTTATATGATCATCTTGTTGCGTCATAACGGTTGATCTTTTTACTGCTGCTGGTGTGAGGAAGCGCCATACTTAAAACCGACAACAAGCAATTCTAAAAGGTGCTTGCGAAGTGGTTGACAGGATTGTCGGATCGTCTACATGGTGGGAGGATGTCGAAGATCAACACAGAAAACGAGGACGAGGACTAAGATGAAGATGGTAAATAAAATTAGTGCTAATGTGCTGACAGCCAGCGAGGGACACACCTCTCGGATTCACTCTCTCTTGACTTTGAGTTATTTTTCCTCTACATGATATAATGCCTCTACATATATATGATATAATGCCTCTGCAAGGATTCCCTAGGCCTACTGTTTTGGAACAAATGCTATGTGCAATTATGTCGGAGAATGGGCTTACATCGTTCAATACCGACTGTTGTGGCGACTGAACAATGGCGATACTGCGTTTTTGAAGTTCGACAAAGGCGGCCATGAAAAAGGGCGTCGGTGGTGCTACGTTGTGTGTCTCCGACTTTCAATCGCAGCTGACAGTGTCAGATTCAGGCTGTATGGTGCGGAGTGATGTTGTTGCGAGTGACGCTGATAGGCGGAAGGTGACAGACGATGACAAAGAACATCAATGGTCTAGCCTAGCTGATATGTTTCAGAGGATGAGCGAGGAAAGCACCGCAAGGATAAAAGAGATGGTCGGAACATTTCCCGTTCCCCACCCTTGTGAAGAATTGGAGCGTAACGATCATTTGTTTTGATTATCATGACTGGACAGAACCGTTGCGTGACCAGTCCGTTGTTTGTTGCAAATCGAAAGACTTATTTAGTTATAATCGATTTCATAACTGGTTATCCGTTTGCGACGATTTTCCCGTCTCCTTTGTGTTCATTTGATTCATGCGTTTTGTGAAGTTATTGTTATTTCCCTATTCCAAGGGGGCTATCGCCTTATGGAATTAAATACTTTGACTTTGATGGGTCACATGAATCGTGACACTCCATAATTATTCGGTGGGGACCCATTGGTTAGTGGTCTGCTCTGCAGTGCTGTGAGTCATGGGTTCAAGCCCGTCCTTTGGCAGCAGAGTGGATGACATTTCAGTGGATGAGTTATCTTATCACAAGGTCAGTTATTAATTGTATTAACTGTTGAATTTTAATTGATAGTTGTAATTTGTTTATGTTGCATTGGTAACATATGTGTTTTCAATGATACAGTTGGTTATTAAATTATTCTCATTCTGCCTTTGACTCACTTTCATTTGTACTTGTGTGACAATGTTTATCAACTATTTCATCTTCTCCTTTTAAATTTTTCTTCTGTTCTTGGGCCAGAAATCCAATATTTACGGATTACTGCAAATTTTAGGGCAGGTCAAAGACGAACAAGTGCGAAAGCAATTGCCAAGCATGAAGCATGTTTTCATTAGTCAAGAACTAAGGTCAGAGGTTCGAAGATGATCAGATACCGTGATAATGCCAACTATAGCGATTCGCTGGTGTTGTTTCATTGACTCAGCGGGCAGCTTCCGGGAAACCAAAGTTTTTAGGTTCCGGGGGAAATATTGTTGCAAAGCTGAAACTTAAAGGAATTGACGGAAGGGCACCACTAGGGCACCTCGGAAGGGCACCACCTTTATCGGTTCCCGATATTAGGCCGATATCGATTCTCTATATCGGACCGATATTGGTCCAATATTGGCCCAATGTCAGAATCCGATATCGACCCGCTATCGACCCGATTTGCAATCTGATATCGGTCCGAAATCAGGATCTGATATCGTTCCGATATCCGGATCCGATATTAGGCCGATATCGGTCCAATATTGGCCCAATGTCGTAATCCGATATCGACCCGATATCGACCCGATTTGCAATCTGATATCGGTCAGATATCGGGATTTGATATCGGTCCGATATCGGGATCCGATATGAGGCCGATATCGATTCTCTATATCGGACCTATATCGGACTGATATCGGTCCAATATTGGCCCAATGTCGTAATCCTATATCGACCCGATATCGACCCGATTTGCAATCTGATATCGGTCCGATATCGGGATCCGATATCGACCCGATATCAGATTGCAAATCGGGTCGATATCGGGCCAATATCGGGGTGCTGGCTGGGATGTAGTGTTTACCTCCCTTAGTCCATCCCTATATCACACAACTCTACTGATCATTATGAAAAGTTGATCTCCTGCACTTTCCCCCTTTCAAATTAGCGATAAGAGCATCACATGAACACCGTGCCTGTAACAGCTGCGGAGAGTTGTCAAGGACCTGCCTGAGTTGAGTCGTGGAGACGTTGGGAAGTATCAGCGTCTTCTGTATTGGTGGCGGGCTGGGCATGTCAGACACTAAGTAAGACAAAACGTAACCTGATTTATCTAGCTGCTTGATCGCCTGCTTCACTTTCTGTTCTATCATGTTCAGCTTCTGCTGCTCTGTCAGAGGCAGGGAGGACAACTTCGCACCGACAGCTTTTATTTCACAGGCTAGGATTCCGTGATGTCTGTGTATGATGATGATGTCAAAGTCTCCCCTGTCTTGGTTTTGTTTCTTCAGATCGACGGGTCTGGGAAGTGTTTTGGCAGCTGCCGCAAAGCAGGGTTCACTGAGGTAGTGTTCAAAGCGGAGATTGGAGAGAACAAACATGACCTCGTGCTGCACCTCAGACAACTTACGGAGACAATGCAAGACTCTCTGCTGAGTTTGATCGTCCAAGACCTCACTCTCCTGCAGGGCTAGTGCAGCACCGCGGGGCAGGTTAGACACTGGAGGTCTAGGAACTCGGACATCTACTCCGGCCACCTGAACAGTGTCGTGGTCTGTCCGGTACATGATGACCGGAGGGACAAAGTAGGCCCTCTCCCGCCACCTGGGGTACCACTCGTTGACCCTGTCTCGCCAGAAAGTCCTGTCAGGGTGGACTGGAGCTGACCCTTGACTGACACCTGCTGCCTGGCCACCCTGTGGGGAAATAATGTTTAGAAGTAAATAGAATCATCAAGTGAAGATACGATATAATTGATAATCAGTTGAGACAGGAGCGAGTCTCGGAAGCTCATCTTTTCGTATCCATAGCAACACAGAGTTAAGTGTTTGTGTCACAAAACTCAAGACTGGAGCAGTGGGGAACGGTAGCTTTACTGTGCGACTACATAAGTAAGTAATACATTAAGTTGGGAAAATATTTGTGAAGTCGTTGTAAGATACTGTTGTTTGTTAAATCAGAAAGCTCAAATCCACGATTGCTTTATCAGAAATATTGTTCCACAGCATGGGGTTTCATAATCCGTAAAAACGCGACACAGAATCATCTCACTATGTTTGTACTGTACAAGATGGTTATAAAACTAAATCGCACTGCAAATTGTTCAAGATGTTTCACTTGTGGATCAGGCCTACATCAGTGAGATAAGTAATTTCATCTTGCGACTTTAACATAAAAATGAAGCTGGTATAAGAATGGTGCCGATGAGGCTAGTTTAACTATCATACTTATGAATAAGGAATGTGAGCAGTGCATGTTAACGATACACAGGCATACTTACACTAGCATATTGCTGTGCCATCCTACAGTCTTGCAGTTACGAGTGATGAGGCCAGGTTGTTCTGCAGGTTATATGAATGTTGCATTCTGATAATCCCAGTTGTCTGGATTTTCTTGTGTTGTCCGTTGTGAGCTACAACATGGCAGCAATTGTATAGCCAGCAGATTGCATCATTGTTCACAAGACATCAAGATATTAATTTCATGCTACGCCCAACGCAGCAATTAGCGTAGTTTGCACTATTCCGCTGAGCACTGCTTGTGACCACGTGACTGTCCAACCTGCATCATGCAGTCACCGGTTTCATTCACGTCATTAACGTGTGAGTAGAAAATGTGAGTTAGTCTGTTCACGGTGTCAAACAGTGACAAGATGAATAGCACCGTTCGCCATGATACATAATGCATTTAAGTCTCTCGCAGAGGGGGCGCGACGTGCATCTAAAAGTGACAGGCACAGTAACTTTAAGTGGTACCAAACATATTAGCGAGAAGTATAAGAACAGTGTAAGAAATGTTGATCATGTCAGCTACATGGACCCTGTTCTCACACTACAGATCTTAACGTGTTGTCTGTACGCTGAAGATCTGCTGCTATGCGACTGGTCCATTCTGTCATGACTATAGCCTTATCTTACATACTTGAGAGAGACCACCAATGTGATAAATACACCATTTCTTCACACTGCCGTTATAATATATCTTGTAAATGAGGTCGGATGAGGGTCTTCATTTTCCATTTTGAACACGTTGACTCAAGGAAGTTTGAATTTAAAAAACCCAGATGTTCAGAATGTAGAGTAAACAGAATACTACATGGCTGGCTGTGTGATACTAATTAACTTAACACTCGTTGCTTGTTTAAATATTGAAATGCGAGCGGGAATAATGACCATTACAGTGACATCAGTAACAACTCGATGTGCCGTAAGTTAACAACGGCTGCGTCGCCCCTCTGCCTGAGACTCAATGCATTAGTATTTGATGTTATTACACACAATACACACCCTGGCGTTTATCACGTGATGGACACAGCACCACTGACATAGTCCCATCGTA